>NC_053497.1:43360071-43660071 GCF_905171775.1 Rana temporaria | reverse complement strand
CCTCAATCCACCCCAAAGGCCCAGTGACGCCTGGGTCCCGGTGGGGGGAAGGTTGGGGCAGTTCCTCCCACAATGGACCAAGGCAACCTCAAGCCCGTTCATATTAGATCTGATAAAGTTCGGGTACAAACTGGAGTTAACGTCACTGCCTCACCTAAACTTTATGGTTACTCAGCCGCCCAGGGACAGGGCAAAGGCAGAAGCCTTGTTCCTGTCTCTGGGAGAGTTAGTGGATCAAAGAGTCCTAATTCAGGTCCCCCAGGAGGAGCAGGGACAAGGGGTATACTCCCATGTCTTTATAGTAAAAAAACCATCGGGAAAATTCAGGATGATCCTGAACCTCCGACCTCTGAACAAATTTGTGAAGTACAAAAGGTTCAGGATGGAGTCGATCTTTACGGTAACAAGATGTCTGTTCCCAGGGTGTTACATGGCAACCCTGGATCTCAGGGACGCTTACCTGCATATTCCCATACACCCAGATTACCAAAGATTTCTCAGGGTGGCTGTAAGGGTGGATGCAAGGATTCAACATTTCCAGTTCCAAGCTCTCCCCTTTGGGCTATCCTCATCTCCGAGAATCTTTACGAAGGTTCTAGCAGAGGCCCTTGCCCCTCTAAGAGACAAAGCGATCACTGTGATCCCATATCTGGACGATCTGCTGTTCGTTGCAGGATCAGTTCAACAGCTAGAGAAAGATCTGCAGATAGCACAGGATTTTCTCTCCTCACTCGGATGGATTATCAACCGAGACAAGTCACAGTTGATCCCATCCCAGGAGGTCGTGTACCTAGGGTACAGGATCTCTTCGGTAGAGAAAAAGATTTATCTCCCCGAAGAGAAGATTGCCAAAGTGAATCAAGCAGTAGCCCTGTTACAGTCCAATCAGCCGACTTCGGTCAGGGAAGTGATGAGGGTGCTGGGATTCATGACATCATGTTTTCCAGCAGTTCCTTGGGCAAGGTTTCACCAACGTCCTTTACAGGAACTTATGCTTCGTCTCTGGAGTGGTCAAAGCCAGGACCTAGAAGTACCGATCCTAATCTCAGACAGAGTAAAAAAGACACTGTGGTGGTGGCGAACACACCACAATCTGAGCAAAGGTCTAGATTGGACCTTCCCTGTGGAAAGAATAGTAACTACAGACGCCAGTGCCTGGGGGTGGGGAGCCCACTTGGAAGAGGAAGTAGCTCAGGGAGCTTGGTCTCCCTCAGAAGCAGGCCGCTCTTCAAACCAAAGGGAGCTCTTGGCGATCCTAAGGACGATCGAGTCATTTCAGAGAAGCATAGTAGGAAGGCACCTGCAAGTTCGCACAGACAACGCAGCGGCTGTCGCATACTTGAACAAGCAGGGAGGGACAAGAAGTCCTGCTCTTCAGGAGATGTCCAGCAGGATCCTCTCCTGGGCAGAAGCCAACTTGTCTTCGCTAACAGCTGTCCACCTAAAGGGCACTCAGAATTTTCTGGCAGATTACTTAAGTCGCCAGCCATTAAGGCAGGACGAGTGGTCCCTGAACGAGGAGGTGTTCTCTCAGATAATACAGAGATGGGGTCTTCCAGAGGTAGATCTGTTTGCTTCCGAACAGAACAAGAAAGTAACACAGTTCTTTTCAATTCACCCAAGAGACCAGGCCTTAAGGATAGATGCCTTTTCCGGTCCTTGGAGGTTCAACATCTGCTACGCTTTCCCTCCAGTGAGGATGATTGCAGCAGTACTTCAAAAATTCCGGACGGAAGAAACAGATCTAATTTTAATCACGCCTTTTTGGCCAAAGAGACCCTGGTTTGCAATTTTGAAGAAACTGAGTGTTCTCCCCCCATTTCACCTTCCAGTCCGGAAGGATTTGATTTCACAGGGTCCAATTCTGCACCCACAGGTAGACAGACTAAACCTAACTGCGTGGTTTCTGAGGAACAGTTATTAAGAGCGCAGGGTTTCTCTGAAAGGGTCATAAAGACCTTGTTGCAGTGCAGGAAACCAGTAACAAGGGCAATTTATGCAAAATACTGGAAGAGATTTTGCTCGTGGTTAAAAGAACAGGGTTTGGACCAACCTGGGATTCCAGCTATCTTAGACTTCTTGCAAGCTGGCGTGGAATTAGGGCTCTCCCCTAGCACCTTAAAAGTACAGGTGGCAGCTCTTAGTATCTTTCTACAGGATTCCCTACAGCAGAACCCATTTATTAAAAGTTTTTTCAAAGCATTGTCAAGATCAAAACCAGCAAGAGTAACAGCCTGTCCTTCTTGGGATCTTTCTTTGGTGCTTAAGGCACTGTCAGAGAGTCCATTCGAACCTCTGGAGGAATCCGTCCTTAAATGGGTTACACTTAAGACGGTACTTTTGGTAGCAGTCACTTCAGCCAGACGGGTGAGTGAGCTTCAGGCTCTTTCCATTAAGGAACCATTTTTGTTGATTTTTGAGGATAGAATTATTTTGAAAACAGATCCCAGTTTTCTCCCAAAGGTAGTATCCAAATTTCACAGGACACAGGACATTGTCCTACCTTCTTTTTGTTCCACCTCAAGCTCTGAGGTAGCATCCCCAAATTCACTAGATGTCAGGAGATGCCTCTTAATTTATTTAGAAGCTTCCAAGATTTTTAGGAAATCTGATTCTCTTTTTGTGAATTTTTCGGGAAGTAAAAAAGGACAAAAAGCGTCTAAATCTTCCATTGCTAGATGGATCAGGATGGCAATAGGAAAGGCTTATGAGTTACAGGGCAAACAGGCCCCGTTTGTTAAGGCACACTCAACTAGAGCTGTTTCGAGTTCATGGGCAGAGAGGGCCGGAGCTTCTCCAGAAGAGATTTGCAAGGCGGCAACGTGGTCAAGTTATACTACTTTCGCCAAGCACTATCGCCTGGATTTGATGTCTGAGAAGGATCAGGCATTTGGCAGAAGGGTCCTCCAAGCAGTAGCCCCACCCTGATAAGTAAGTTTCTTGCCAATCATCTCATGGCTGTCCTGGAAGACGAAAGGGTAAAACCGGAGTTAGGCTTACCGGTAACTCTTTTTCCAGGAGTCTTCCAGGACAGCCTGGCTTCCCACCCGGTGTTTATATTATTAACTGGAAGTGGATGTATGTACTGACGGTGTGTTAGTAATTTTATGTCTTTCAGAGCCTTCAGGAATTCTTGGTAATACTGAGGAAGAGGCCTGGAGGACCGCCTTTTATAATTGGGGTTAATGTGTTTCCTGTCCCGGAGGGAGGAGCTATATCTCATGGCTGTCCTGGAAGACTCCTGGAAAAAGAGTTACCGGTAAGCCTAACTCCGGTTTTTTTTAATCTCACTGTATTAGGCGTGGCAGAATTATTATCCTGTCATCTTTCTTCTCCTTTTCCAACTTTCTGCCATCCTCTATCATCTTCCAATTTAAAAATCCTTTGGTTCCAAACTGTATGGCTTATTTCCTCTCTCTCTTTGAAGGGTTGATTGGATTCACATCCTTTACTACCTTCCTGCCATTTATAATCGTCTCCTTCTTTAACCACTTTAGGACCGCGTCACGCCGATATACGTCAGCAGAATGGCATGGCTGGGCAGATCAACGTATATATACGTTGCCCCTTTAAGAGCGGCATTGTGGGCGCGAGCGCTGTCGCAAGCTCCATGAGTCCGACTGCGGGTCCTGTGGACTCGATGTCCGCTGGAATACCTGCGATCGTCTCATGGTGAGGAAGAACTGGGAAATGCTGATGTAAACAAGCATTTCCCCATTCTTCCTAGTGACAGGTCACTGATCACCTCTCCCTGTAATTGGGAGCGGTGATCAGTGTCATGTCACACACAGCTCACCCCCTTACAGTTAGAAACACTCCCTAGGACACACTTAACCCCTTCAGCGCCCCCTACTGGTTAATCCCTTCACTGCTAGTGTAATTTTCACAGTAATCAGTGCATTTTTATAGCACTGATCGCTGTATCAATGACAATGGTCCCAAAATGGTGTCAAAAGTGTCTGATGTGTCCACCATAATGTCGCAGTCATGATTAAAATCGCTGATCGCCGCCATTACTAGTAAAAAAAAAATATTAATAAAAATGCCATAAAACTATCCCCTATTTTGTAGACGCTATAACTTTTGCGCAATCTAATCAATAAACGCTTATAGCGATTTTTTTTTTTAGCTAAAATATGTAGAAGAATACATATCGGCCTAAACTGAGGAAAAAAAAGTTTTTTTATATATTTTTGGGGGATATTTATTATACAAAAAAGTAAAAAATACAGCTTTTTTTTTCAAAATTGTCGCTCAATTTTTGTTTACAGCGCAAAAAATAAAAACTGCAGAGGTGATTAAATACCCCCAAAAGAAAGCTCTATTTGTAGGGAAAAAAAGGACGTCAATTTAGTTTGAGAGCCACGTCGCACGACCGTGCAATTGTCAGTTAAAGCGAATCGCAAAAAGTGACTTGGTCTTTGGTCAGCGAAATGGTCCGGGGCTTAAGTGGTTAAATTCTATAACATCTCTAATATGTTTCTTAAAGTAGAACTATAGGCATAACTTTTTATTTATTTTTATTTTGGATAGAGCTATAACCCCTGTTAGATTTGTTTTTTTGCCATCTGTGTCCCATTGAAGACATTTATCTTCACTTCCTGGGCCATAGCTAAACAGGAAGTGAGAGGAAATCCTTACAATTTAAGGGACTTTCTTGGGGACCCTCAGGTCATCAGAACTAGTGTCCCCATGGAAAGATTTCCTTTTTTCTAGGGACAACCCAAAACTAGAGAGGATGAATCTCTTTAACTGGGGCAGAGGCGGCAATAAAAACTAGTGGCAGGTGTTCTAATCCCTCCCCACTTTTGCATTTAGTTATACTTTTAAGTTTCTTCTTTTTAGTGTGTGTGTCTAGTTTAGTCAGAAACTCTTGAACCTCTTCTGCTTTCTTTTAATATACTGTTGTATCTTTAAACGGTTCCGGTTCTTTTTTAGACCATTAATCTGAGTTTCAATCAAATTTAATTTTCTCTTCTGTCTTTTTATAATTAACTCCAACACCAGATCATACACCTAAGCGCTTATAGACTTTTGTATAAAGAGGTTGTAAACCTCCAAAAAAAAAGACCTTGCAAGACAAAGGTATAATGAGCTAGTATGCTTCGCGGACTAGCTCATTATGAAATACTTACCTTAGAATGAAGCTGTTGCAGCGGTCCCGACACACAGCTGTCTTGGCCGACATCTTTCCTTGAGCTTCTTCTAGGTTTGCGGACTCTGGCGCTGTGATTGGCCGGAGCTGCGATGATGTCACCAGCTCGGAAGGAAGGGCACACATGGGCCGTTCCTTCAGAGCGCATGTGCCAGTGAAGTCACTAGCTGCATGCACTGGAAATATTTCCTAAACTGTACAGGTTTAGGAGATATTTTCACTACCTATAGGTAAGCCTTGTTATATGCTTACCCTATAGGTAAAAGTCTGCAGAGGACGATTACTTCCTCTTTAAGCAAAAAAAAATCCTTAATTTTTTGTCCATTCTAGCCTACGGAAGGAGCACTTGGCACTTTATTATGTGGAGCACTTTAATATTGGTGGTGAAGAGGAGTGAAATAATTACTAAATTGGCCCTATATCTTTCCATCTTTCAGATTATATTTTCACAATATTTAATATCTGGAAGACCGTGGTAAATTGAAGACACGATGGAGTGGATTTACTAAAGGCAAATAGACTGCAGTTGCACTCTACAAAAGCTCTTCTGGCTTCCATCATCCAATCATGTGCAAGCAAAATTCAGTTTTTTTTTTTCTAATAAGTTATAACTTATTTTCCAAGCTCTGGAGCAACTGCACTTTGTAAAGTGCACAGTCTATTTGCATTTAGTAAACCAACCCCATAGACTTTGGGCCAGATCCACAAAAGAATTACACCGGCGTATCTATGTATACGCCGCGTAATTTTAAAATTCCCGCGTCGTATCTTTGTTTTGTATCTACATCTCGGGTCGATCCGACAGGCGTACGTCTTAGTACGCCGTCGGATCTTAGGTGCATTTTTTCTGCCGGCCGCTAGGTGGCGTTTCCATCGAATTCCGCGTCCAGTATGCAAATTAGCTAGTTACGGCGATCCACGAACCTACGTCCGGCCGGCGCATTTTTTTACGTCGTTTGCATTCGGCTTTTTCCGGCGTATAGTTAAACCTGCTATATGGTGGCGTACTCAATGTTAAGTATGGCCGTCGTTCCCGCGTCCAATTTTGAATTTTTTACGTCGTTTGTGTAAGTCGTTCGCGAATAGGGATTTGCGTAGAATGACGTCACCGTCGTAAGCATTGGCTGGTTCCGGTTTAATTTCGAGCATGCGCACTGGGATACCCCTACGGACGGCGCATGCGCAGTTAAAAAAAAACGTTGTTTACGTCGGGTCACGACGTATTTACATAAAACACGCCCCCATCACAGAGATTTGAATGCCGCGCCATTACGCCGACAAAGATACACTACGCCGCCGTAACTTACGGCGCAAATTCTTTGAGGATTCGGAAAAAAAAAAGTTACGGCGGCGTAGTGTTTCTTAGATACGATACGCCCGGCGGATTAATGCGCCGATGTACGTGGATCTACCCCTTTGACTTTACCCTTTTGTTTTTTGCACGTTGACACCTAATTTATTAAACCTTAAATACAATCATTTTTTTTTAACTGTGTATTTTATTACAAGGAAATTGTTCAATTTTATTAATAATCTGTACACATTTGGGGTTATTTACAAAACGCAAATCCACTTTGCACTACAAGTGCAAACTACAAATGGAAAGTGCACTTGAAATTGCACTTGGAAGTGCAGTCGCTTTAAATTCGAGGGGTAGATCTGAAAAACGACTGCACTTCCAAGTGCACGCTCAGTGCAATTTCAAGTGCACTTTGCACTTGCAGTTTTCACTTGTAGTGCAAAGTGGATTTGCCTTTCGTAAATAACCCTCAATGTGATATTGTATTTTTCAATTTAATATTAATAGGTGCTTAGTTGTGTAGTGCTGGCAAAAATATAATAGCTATATGATAAATGTGTTTTAGTATATACTCTTGGTAGCAGCTAATAACTTAAATTGGAGTTAATATTGTAAGCTGTGGTGCAGGTGAAATTGGTCTTAAACAACAGGTTTTAAGCTGACCATAGATGGATCGTTTCTTCCAGGGAATAGAAATACCAGCCCTTTCAGAGAGGGATAGAGCTAATATGGAGGCCCCCGGTGACTATAGAGGAATTGCAACACACAGTAGCTGTGATGGCCAATCGAAAATCACCTGGTCCGGATGGACTCCCAGTAGAGACCTATAAACAGTATGGAGGGGTGTTGCTCCCAGAGCTGCTGAAGGCATTGAGGTGGGCAGCAGTAGAGGGGAGGCTGCCCTCCTTAACGTCAGAAGCTACTATAATAGTATTACATAAGGAGGGGAAAGATCAGTTGGATGTTGTCTTCTCTTATTACCCGATTTCATTACTATGCTCCGATGTCAAAGTATTGGCTAAGGTGCTTGCAGTTTTTTTTTTTCAAGGGGAACTTGGGGGAACTCAGTTCCACCACCTCTGGCTCAGACCCTTTGGTGCCTGCTCACCACAATCACTTGTAAACACAGAAGTCTGGTTTCTGTGTTTACAAGTGACAGCTTTGTAACCCCCTGAACTCTGCACTCTGTATGCAATGCAATTCTGGTATTTAATGCCCCTTTAACCACTTCCCGACGGCCGTACGACTATATACGGCCGCCGGGTGGCTCTGAATCTCTGGGAGGCCGTGTTTTTACGGCCGCCCCTTTTCGCGTTCCCCGCGCGCGCTCCCGAGCGCGCAGCGGGGAACTGCTGTGCTGGCCGTGTCCCTTGGACACAGCCAGTCACAGATCGCCGTGAACGGCCAATCGGAGCGGCCGTTTCCTAGGCGATCTGTGCGGCCAATGAGAGATGATCTCATATGTTTACATATGAGATCATCTCTCATTCCCGGCTCTCGCAGACAGCGGTGCTGTCAGGGGAGAGAGGAGACGGGTCTGTGTCTCTTGTACATAGAGACACAGATCGGTCACCCCCCCAGTCACCCCCCCCTCCCCCACAGTTAGAACACTAATTAGGATACACATTTAACCCCTTCCTCACCCCCTAGTGTTAACCCCTTCCCTGCCAGTCACATTTATACAGTAATTAGTGCATATTTATAGCACTGATTGCAGTATAAATGTGAATGGCGCCAAAAATGTGTCAAAAGTGTCCGATGTGTCCGCCATAACGTCGCAGTCCCAATAAAAATCGCAGATCGCCGCCATTTCTAGTAAAAAAAAAAATTTATACAGTAATTAGTGCATATTTATAGCACTGATTGCAGTATAAATGTGAATGGCGCCAAAAATGTGTCAAAAGTGTCCGATGTGTCCGCCATAACGTTGCAGTCCCAATAAAAATCGCAGATCGCCGCCATTTCTAGTAAAAAAAAAATTTATACAGTAATTAGTGCATATTTATAGCACTGATTGCAGTATAAATGTGAATGGCGCCAAAAACGTGTCAAAAGTGTCCGATGTGTCCGCCATAACGTCGCAGTCCCAATAAAAATCGCAGATCGCCGCCATTTCTAGTAAAAAAAAAAAAATAATAATAATAATTCTGTCCCTTATTTTGTAGGCGCTATAACTTTTGCGCAAACCAGTCGCTTATTGCGATTTTTTTTTTTTTTTTTTACTAAAAATATGTAGAATACGTATCGGCCTAGACTGAGGATAAAAAAAAAACGTAAAAAAAAAAAATTGAGCTATTTATTATAGCAACAAGTAAAAATATTTTTTTTTTTTTCAAAATTGTCGCTCTATTTTTGTTTATAGCGCAAAAAATAAAAACCGCAGAGGTGATCAAATACCACCAAAAGAAAGCTCTATTTGTGGGGAAAAAAGGACGTTAATTTTGTTTTCGAGCCACGTCGCACGACCGCGCAATTGTCAGTTAAAGCGACGCAGTGCCGAATCGCAAAAAGTCCTCTGGTCAGGAAGGGGTTTAAGTGCCCAGTAAGGAAGTGGTTAAGACCCTTCTACTGTTTGTGAAATCTGAACGGGTCGTGGTTGAGTTCCTGCACCTATTTTCTGAGAAAAAAAGCTCTGAACAGTTGTATTCAAAAACTCATACATCCAGATTAATCTGGATTTGTTTCCAATAGGTCAACCAGTATTAACATCAGAAGAGTGTATCTGAATATGCAGATTCCAACAGAGAGCGAGGGCTCTAGAGCTATATTGTCTTGGACGTGGCCAAGGCTTTTGATGGAGCCTGGAGTGGGGATATCTTTGGTGGGACCTGGAGAGATTCCGATTTGGACCCTCTTTTATTGGACGGGTAAAAACACTTTATAATGAACCAAGAACAAAAATAAAAATGAATAACGAGTACTCGGACATGTTGGAGAGGGGTACAAGACAGGGGTGCCCTTTGTCCCCTTTATTGTTCGCCCTCGCGATGGAGCCACTAGCTATGTTATGATTAGATCAACATCAGGTATACAGGTGTTTCAGAGGAGGGCAGGGGAGGCCAAAATCGCATTGTACGCAGATGATGTTTTATTCTTGATGATACTGAGACATCTCTGACTATGGTGATACATACAGTTGAGGAGTTCGGACGGTTTTCAGGCTTGTTATAAATTGGGAGAAGTCGGCCTTAATGCCAGTTGCCACACTTGGTAATCAAATACCGCCCGGAACTCCCCAACTAAAAGTAGTTGTGATGTTGAAATACCTTGACATCTGGATAATGAGCGACACTAACCAATATATTAATAATAATCTAACGGCATTATTGATTAAATTTAAGCAAAAATTTGATATTTGGAGCCGGCTCCCCCTGTCTGTAGCGGAGCGATGTAATTTAATAAAAATTATCTGGCTGTTGCAACTATTGTATGTGCTGCATAATTCCCCGGTCTGGATAGGTCAAAAGTGGTTTAAAAAAATAGAATCTCTTTTCAGGGCATTCATTTTGAAAAAAGGCCAAGCCAGGAGTAATTTGCAAACAATGCAGCTACCAATTAATGGGGGGGGGGGGGGGGGGGAATGGTTGTCCCACATCCTAGGTGTTATTTTTTTGGCATCTCAATTGCAATATTTAGTGGGGTGTGATACGCCAGGCTGAATGATGCCAATGGGGGGCCCCACATAGCACGGTAGTGGAGATATTGGAGGCGGACCCTTTTCCCCTCAGATATCCAACAATAAAGTTGGTTAGTAAAATATGGCAGGTAGCTAAGGCACTAATGGGGTATAAAGAGGTAACAGAATACACTCCCCTATGGAATAATAAATATCTGTATGAAGTACATGGTATAGAGAGGACTAGGGTGTGGGAGAGACAGGGCTTCAATCGATTAGTTTGAGATGGGGAGGATATCTAAGACAAAATGTAATAATTGTTTTGTGGTATGTATGCTGATATACAATGTCTTAAATTAATATGTTTGTAATTAAGAAAGAAATAAAGAATACCTAAATAAAAATAAAAAAAATAGATGGATCAAATCTCGGGCCGTTTCAGCAGGGACCCGCAAAGATTCGGTCCACCTATGGGCAGACTAATTGTATGCAAGCCGATCTTTGGTATAACCAGCATGTCGGTTTTTTAGCATGCGGCTATAGCCACTAGCAGTAATACTGTTTTTTCCTGGCAGGGATGAATCCCAGCAGGGGGATTTCCCCATCAACAATGACTTGTTGATGGGGGAATCAAGCATAATCTATGGCTGGCTTTTTTTTAAAGTATTTGCTTATTAAATTTTCCACAACATTTTTTAACATACATTTTTCCCCCCGAAGGGTACATCAGGAATACACATGACTGTTATAGAACTCTTGGCCCAACATGGCCATCATATTAATATCGCAGAATCGGCACCTCCAGGTCCCAAACGGGGAGGAATTGCCATATTGTGGTGTCACAATATTGCTTGTTAGGGACCGTGTAGGACCCTATGCCACTACAGGACAGTTCCTTAAAGTAGGGGACATTTTAAAATAATTTATTTAACTAACAACCAACATTGTCTCTCATACAAGCCGGTTCACACAGGGGCAACACGACTTCCAGCACGACTTTGGGAGGCAACTTGGACACAACTTGAGTATGAATCATCAGGCAACTTACAAGGCAACTTCAAGTTGCCTCCAGGACAGTACAAGGCAACTTCAAGGACAGGAGCCTTTCCAGTTGCCAATCAAACAACAATCAGCTCTGTGGGAGGGAGGGGTTTGCCTGAGAAATGTATGTTATCTTCCTGTATTGTTGCTTCAGTTGAGACAGTGATCAGACTTCTGAGGCAACTTCCATTGAAATCAATGGGTACAAGTTGCCTGCAAGTCGGATTGAAGTAGTACAGGAACCTTTTCTGAAGTCGGAGCGACTTCAGTAGTGTAAGACGGCTCCATTCACTTCCATTGATTTTTTTCAACCACACGACTTGGGACGACTTGGGGCAACTTCAAGTCGGATCCCAGGTCGCCCCTGTGTGAACCGGCTCTCACGCATGCCCTGCCACCCCTCCCCTTCTATGGCTGGCTTTAGCCCACTGTTGGCTGATTCAGAGTCACAGGAGAGCATAAATAAGTGAAATCCTGTGAAATAATGGGCAATAAAAGCTTTGATCATACTTCTCTTTTTTTAAGACATGTCATAACAATGATATGTATATGTGTGTGTGTATTATATATATTTTTTATATATGGCTAATATGTTTATGATGTTGCAATTTTCTTCTCAATCATACGTTTGAAGATGCTCTACATTGATATTTGCGGCTTGTTTGCTTGGTTTAGCCTTTAGCAAAAAATGTGCTCAAGTGAACTCTATTCTGCAATATTTTTCTCAGAACCCACAGGAGACTGCAGCCTACACAAGGGCTTCCCTGGGGGCAGATTCTAGACTTGTTAACATGTGGGGGCGGTTTCGTTTGTTCCAGTGCTAATATCACTTTGGAGATGACATTTAAAACATAGTCTTTTATCATAAAAACCTTTGTCTGGTATCTGTGTATGTGTGTTCGTCTTCATAGATCAAAGAAGGTGATCCTTCGAATGAAATGGCTTTGTTCTAATCTACTTTAAAATGTGTATCCTGACACAGATGTTGTAAGGTAGCAGGCAATGGCAAGTCTTCAGTTTAGTGATTTTATCCACTGAGTGCTCCTTGACTTCAGTGGATGAGTTTGGCAGGTGAAATGTCTTGGCAAACTCTGCCAAATTAAAATTGCCACACTGCAATGCCAAGCATCGTTACCGCACCTAAGCGGTCACTATGTTCCTTGTGGATGTAGAAATTCAGCGGCAATAAAAATGCAGCTGAACTGCTTGTTTTAACCATCTGCATGAACAGGGCCTTATTGAGGCTGAAGAACTTTCATGTATTTGGGGAACAAAACAAAAGGAAGGCACCTCCAATTGCAGAACACAAGGGACCAGATTCAGATAGAGATACGACGGCGTATCTCCTGATACGCCGTCGTATCTCTGAGTTCCGTCGGTCGGATCTATGCGGCTGATTCATAGAATCAGGTTCCACATAGATCTCCCTAAGATCCGACAGGTGTGACTTACACCGTCGGATCTTGGGCTTCAATTCAAGGCCGCCCGCTAGGTGGCATTTTGCTTTATTTACGCGACGAATATGCAAATGAGGATTTCCGTTGATTCAGAAACGAACGACCGCCCGGCGCATTTTTTTTACGTCGCTTGCGTTTGGCTTTTTCCGGCGTATAGTTACCCCTGCTATGTGAGAGGTATCCTATGTTAAGTAGGGCTGTCGTTCCCGCGCCAAGTTTTGAATTTTTACGTCGTTTGCGTAAGTCGATTCAGAAAAGAGCTGGACGTAAGTTACGCTCACGTCGAAACCAATGACGTCCTTGCGACGTCATTTGGAGCAATGCACGCTGGAAAAATTTGCGGACGGCGCATGCGCTGTTTGATCGGCGCGAGGATGCGCCTGATTTAAATTTGACACGCCCCCTAGCCGCGGAATTTGAATTCCGCCGGGGGATTTACGATACGCCGCCGTGAGTTTAGAGGCAAGTGCTTTCTGAATTAAGCACTTGCCTCAAAAACTTGCGGCGGCGGATCGTAAATCAGATAGGTTAGGCGGATCTAAAGATCCGCTAACCTATCTGAATCTAGCCCACGGACTTTAGCCAGCAATGGTGGTAGTCCTGGGATGGTCGGGTCTGCAGCGGTGTGTGGGGTATGCCAACCGTCCAGCAGAGGGAAGCCACGTGACAGAAGACCAGTAAGGAAACTTTGAGCTGCCTTCCTTTTTGTTTTGTTTCTATCGAGTCAGTGCTTTCCTCTTGAAGTTCTGCCTCAGTGTTCAAAACAGACGTCCACCAGCCAGATCCTTACCTTAGGGACACCTTCTCTGGACAGATGTTGCTATCCAGAAACGCCCTTCGTTTTTTTAATTCAGATTTATGTATTTGGGGAAAAGTGCACTGTTTATAATTGTATCGTCTATTGTATTTTGCTTGTAAGCAGGTGCAATTTGTCCGCCATCCAGTAATCGGTGCTGTGCATCTGTACAGATGAAGCTGAGGCTTAGAGGAACATTGTTCCTTTATAGACTCCTTAGGCGTCTGACTGGATTCTGCAGCCATCAAAGGCGAGGCAGTGCAAAACATTAAAATGAGAAGGGCCCACCGAAGAAATAAGTGTCAACCGACCTAGCCCATTACCACAATAAATGTTATTAGAAAATAAAATCAACAATTGTCATACTCACAAATGCAAACATGTGTACGCATATCTTAGGCAAAACAAGACCGATCACCTTCAGGTCTGCTGTGGTCCACCAAAGGTGTTGGAAGACCAGATGACCTTGGTAAATCATAAGCGTTTCAAGGGTGCAAACCCTCTTCTTCAGAGCCAAAACAATGAATTGTTGTTTTGGCTCCGAAGAAGAGGGTCCGCCCTTGAAACGCATCAGCTATTACAGAAGCCGTCTGGTCTTCCCACACCTTTGGTGGACCACAGCAGACCTGAAGGCTATTGGTCTCATTTTGTCTAAGATATGCGTATACATGTTAGGCTTGGTATGGAATAGTGCCTCACTGTATGTCTTATGCTGCAACTTGTGCCATTAATGCCTGGGGCTTTGCAGTACCTGATGTTATGCTATGTAAGTATTGAGTACAAGTTACTATTAGTAACTAGTATTAGTACTCTCCGTCCCCCAGTGCTCATCAGCCCCCCTGTACTCTCTGGCCCCCCTGTACTCTCTGGCCCCCCAGTGCTCTCTGGCCCCCCAGTGCTCTCTGGCCCCCCAGTGCTCTCCAGCCCCCCCAGTGCTCTCCAGCCCTCCCCTGTGCTCTCCAGCCCTCCGTGCTTTCTAGCCCCCCTGTGCTCTTCACCTCCCTGAGCTGTTCGCCTTCCATGTTCTCTGCCCCTGCTTGTGCTCTCCAGCCACTCTGTGCTCTTCGCCTCCTGTGTTGTCTGCCCCTGCTTGTACTCTCCAGCACCCTTGTGCTCTCCGGCCCCCCCTAGTGCTCTCCACCCCCCATGCTCTTTACCCCCTGTGCTCTCTGGCCCCCTTAGTGCTTTCCACACTCCCCCGTGTTCTCCACCCCCCACATTCTCCGCCCCCCTTCCCATGCTCTCCGTGTCTCCTGGTAAATTAGCCATGGGCTGCTCAGTCTAAAATGCCTGGGCCTAATTTTTGTCCCAGTCCGGGCCTGCACATAGGGAACATAGTTAAACCCTTGATCGCCCCCTAGTGTTAACCCCTTCCTTGCCAGTGACATTTACACAGTAATCAGTGCATTTTTATAGCACCTATCGCTGTATAGTTGTCAGTGGTGCCAAAATGTGTCAAAAGTGTCCGATCTGTCTGCCGCAACATCGCAGTCCCCTATTTTGTAGAAGCTATAACTTTTGCGCAAACCAATCAATATACGCTTATTGCGATTTTTTTTTTTCTTCCCAAAAATATGTAGAAGAATACATATCGGCCTAAACTGAGGAAAAAAATTGTTAAAAAATAAATAAAAAAATTGGGATGTTTATTATAGCAAAAATTAAAAGATATTGGAGGTTATTTACGAAAAGGCAAATCCACTTTGCACTACAATTACACTGCAAGTACACTTGAAATTGCACTGAAAGTGCACTTGGAAGTGCAGTCGCTGTAGATCTGAGGGGAAGATCTAAAATGAGGGGAAGCTCTGCTGATTTTATCATCCTATCATGTGCAAGCTAAAATTATGTTTTTTTATTTTCCTTGCATGTACCCCTCAGATTTACAGCGATTGCACTTTCAAGTGCACTTGCAGTGCATTTGTAGTGCAAAGTGGATTTGCCTTTCGTAAATAACCCCCATTGTGTTTTTTTTTTCAAAAACGTCACTCTTCTTTTTTTTTTTTTTTTAGCAAAAAGTAAAAACCGCAGAGGTGATCAAATACCACCTAAAGAAAGCTCTATTTGTGACAACAAGAGAATGTCAATTTTGTTTGGGTACAACATCGCACGATGGCTGAATTGTCAGTTAAACCGACGCAGTGCCGTATCGCAAAAGATTGCCTGGTCATTGGTCATTGAGCAACCAAATCTTCCGTGGCTGAAGTGGTTAAATATGACACTGCCTACGGAGCAGACTAACCTGCCTGCTGTGCCATGGTGGTATGGGGGGGACTTAGTCTTTAAGACTTCAACACTTGGTTAACTATATGATAAACATGCATGTATATGTTTTTCTGCAGGCAAGGAACAAGGTGAGTGGGGAGATGGCTGCTGTGAAAATTGTCAAGGAGGAATCTGGTAAGTCTGATCTTCATTGAATGCAAAATACATAACATACACATAATATGCTTTTTTGTTATGACATCATCTACAGAACCAGCCATGGGAGTTTGGCTTTAAAGTAAAACTGAACTGGATATGCACATACTGAAGTAATGTAACTCATCCTATATAGTACTGTGGGATGAATGTTTTACTGAATATCTCCACCAAACTGATATTACTATCACTGCTACACTAATTGAGCCACTATATGGTAGCCTTGAATACTTTTTTTTTTATCAACCCATGCAGCCAATCGGCCGCAGCACTAATCGCTGTATTCTGATGGCAGGGAAGTCCCACTGTCAGAATACATATATACAGGTCTTTTTTTCTCAAACAATAGGTGCTGTAACTCAGCCATGACCCCCCAAAACCCCTCCCCCACACACACCGTCCAAATCACATCAAATAGTGTGTGTGTGGTCTGTCAAATTTAACGAACAGTAGGTGGGTCTTAAAGGGGCATTAAATACCAGGATTGCATTACATACAGAGTGCAGAGTTCAGGAGGGTTACACACAGAGTGCAGAGCTGTCACTTGCAAACACAGAAACCAGACTTCTGTGTTTACAAGTGATTGTGGTGAGCAGACCCCAAAGGGTCTGATCCAGAGGTGGTGGGACTGAGTTCCACCAAATTCCACCTGAAAAAAAGCCATGAATATATACAGCAGGGAGGATTTCCTCATCCGCGTGGATGGGGCAATTGGTTAATTTTTTTCATTAAAAAAACGTAACCATGTATGGCCAGCTTTAGTGATTAGTTTGTCTGCAGCACTGGGGTTCTCCTTTTGCGTCCCAGTCTGGACAATGCATGGAGTTTGCATATTCTTCCTCTATTTGCAAGGGTTTCCTCCCACACACAAAAGACATGCTTGTAGGCTGTAAAGCTTTCATTTTTTTTAAATAATTAACATATTACACATACCTCCTGTGTGCAATGATATTGCACAGAGTGGCCCCGCTTCTGCTTCTGCCCTTCTCTTCTGGGGTCCCTGGCCGATGCTCTTGGCTCCGCCTCTTCACTGTGCACCACCATAGGAAGCCGCTTCCTATGGGAGTGCACATTGCAGGCTTGCTCCCGATCTGTGCTGCCTGCCACTATAGACCTACACAACGTGTGTCGACCCCACTCTCGGCTCTCAGGATTTGATTGACAGCAGCAGGAGCCAATGTCTCTAGGGGAAAGGGAATAGCCGCTCCAGGTGGGAACCCAAACAAACATCCACCGCTGCAAACAACTCAGGTGCAGGCAATGCACTTAGCAAAGCAGGAACAAAAATTGTCTCTGGACAGCCGCATTCTGAACAAATTGTAGCCTTTATTAAAAGAAAAACAAAAAAGGACAGCACTACAATTCACAGCAAAGTAAAATGGAACCCAACTGCCAATGTCTCCTGCCTCTGCCCTGTGAATGCAGGAAGAGAGGAGAGAACAGCTGCAGATGGTTCAAGTAAGGAAGGGTGGGGCACACAAACACTGTGACATTTTATACCTACAAGTAGGGAATGCATTAAGGGAAAAAATTACTGGCAGTTTTTAGTCTTATCTTTTGAAATTTTTTCTCTGACTCTAAGAACACATTTTGATTACAGTTCAGCTCTAAGGATTGCAAGAACACATTTTTGTGTCTGTGGTTTTGCAGAATTTATACCATTGTTTAACACCCTTTGTGTATCTTGAGCGTGTGACAAAATGCACAGGAAATGTGCGTTTTGCCACGTGTTTCAGAAACGCACTGCAAATGTGCATCTAGCTTGCAGTGCCATTAAGTGTTACTGGTACCCCAAATGTAGTTATGAAACGTGTCCAATGTGTAGAAACATGACAAAACATGTGATGAAAAATGCATGATGCTCCACACCCCGAAAAGGATGTGGGTCTTTTTTGGCAAAGAAACGTGTAAAGAAAAATGGGACTGGGAACGTGTGTTCCTGCTATGGGAAGCAGGAAACTTGGCAAATGTCAAGGTATGTTCTTTGCCTCGCTATTTTGTGATTAGGGACAGCAGTGTATTTAGGTTTTGTGCTGCCCTAGGCCTGACTAAACTTGTGCACAACCTAATTTAAATATGACCAACCTGTCAAGGCCACACCCCTTTCTGTTTAAGACCCGCCCTGAAATTTTCGAGTGGGGACGCTAGTTTTTAGGGCCTTGTTGGGTCGGCATTGGATTCCCTTAATTTGCATAGTTTTCCTCTCACTTCCTGTTTGGTTATGGGGCAGGAAGTGAAGGGAAATCTCTGCAATGGAACAGGGATGGTAAAAAATAAAAACTGACAGGGGCTATAACCCTCCCTTACTCTATCCAAAATGAAAAAAAAAGTGTTGCCTGTTAGTTCAACTTTAAGCACAAATTTCTGAAAATTTTATGGAGAGGACCAAGAAGATATAACCATGCCAATGGTGCAGCAGAAAACATATAGCACAGTGAGGAAGGTTTGTGGTCCAGGATGATAGGACAGTCAAAATTAGAAGCAGCTTGCGTTACACTAAGGCCCCTTTTAAATGGGGAAGCGGAAGGGGCGGTGGCGGTATAGCGCTGCTAAAAATAGCGGCGCTATACCGTCGGAATTGCCACTGGATTTGGCCGCTAGCGGTGCTGTATTAACCCCCACTAGCGGCCGAAAAAGGGTTAATACTGTCCGCAATGCACCTCTGCAGAGGCGCATTGCGGGCGGTATTACCGTGGTTTATCATTATTTTAAATGGGAAGGAGCGGTATACACACCGCTCCTCTCCCCGCTCCAAAGATGCTGCTTGCAGGAGATTTTTTTCTCTCCTGCCAGCGCATTGCCTCAGTGTGAAAGCCCTCGGGCTTTCACATTGAGGTTGCTGGGCAGGAGTTTTTCAGGCGGTATTTAGGCGCTATTTTTAGGGGCCTAACAGTGTACGCAAGCCGGCAGGGACTCTTTCTGTGCTGCCCCCTGCAAAGTGCTGCCCTAGGCCTGGGCCTTGTTGGCCTAGGCCAGGATACAGCGTTGATAAGGGATGAACCGAATGTACCTGGGTTTGGTTTGAGAAGTATTTGGCAAACTATATTTAAGTTTAAGTGCTAAATTCAAACCCCATTGAAGTCAAGGGGGGGGGGGGGGCAAATGTTAAAAAACAGTTATGACCATTTTCTAAGCAAATATTCAAAGCATTATCAAGCTAATGACACAGGGGGCTGAGCACTGCCCAGGGGAACATGTACTAAAACAAAAATATATTTAAGAAAATTGTGTGTCATGTGGACCTTGCCAGGGGAGACCACCCTGGCAAAGCACCTTCTTCCCATGTTCATAAGCACAAGGGCCTCTTCCCCCACAACCAACCCTGGCCTGGTGTTTCACAGCTAGGAGGCTTATTGGAATCTGGTAGCCCCATTAAAAATAAGAAGGCCCTCAGACATTGCCCCATGAATGAATAAGGGGTACTCTATTCACAAAAATGTTTAATAAAGACACTACACTTGTTGGCAAGCCCTTTATAAAAACAATACAGGACCCCAAAAATGTCCCACGCTGTACATACCTTGTCAATCATGTCTTCCAACAATGCAGGTCCTTGTGAATCAGGATGAATGATGCCCACCAACTTGGCAAAAGAAAAAAACACCAACCGTCCGACACCTCAAATTTTGTCACTACACTCACCATGAATGACCGCTCCAGGCTAGACATGTGCATGACAAAAAAAAAATATTTTGTTTCGTTTTAGATTAGTTAATCTAGTTATTTCAATTAGTCAAATTTGGTTAATTAGTTAAATTCGTATTCGGAATTCATGTTCTGAACTTTTCCAACTTTCTTTGAATTTACCAATTTATTAATTTTGTCGATTTTAAACGTTCAAATTAATGGGGGCGTGGCCGGGATGTAGAGAGAGACGGACGCGTTCAGCCTGTGCTCCTGCCATCCGTGCTCTCCATCCGACTGAATCCTCGACTTACAGAGCCATCCTGCTCAGCAAACACCTTCCTCCTGTCCGGGGGGCTGCCCTGGTCCTCCCGATGCCTGGGAAGCGAGGTTCAGCTAGGAAGGCAGACAGCTACTCAGCCCGGATCCAGCCGCCGGCCACACGTGCGGCGGCCATCTTGCCTCCCCTGTCATCTTCCCCGGCCTCGGTGGCGGTGCAGACAGAGTCCTGGATGGCAGACTTGGGGGCTCTGGACCTGGAGGACTCGTCGGGGGAGATGAAGGAGCCGCCGGGGCTGCTGGGGAGCCAGTCCACCGCCGCGATCCTGGCGGCCATCACTGACAGTAAGTCCTCGGTGGAGGGGAAGATTGACACTCTGGCTATAGAGTGCGGGCTCATTAGACAGGATATGGACAAGTTCCGGGGCCGCCTGTCTGAAGCTGAACACCGCATATCTGCGGTGGAAGACGCAGTGGCATCTAATACGCATGATGTGGGGGAGTTGCAGCAGCAGGTTAAGGTCCTTAAGGCCCGTTCTGAAGATGCTGAAAATCGCCTTCGTCGCAATAATGTGCGGGTAGTCGGGCTCCCTGAGGGGGCTGAAGGGGCCAACCCGGTGCTGTTTGCGGAAGCCTTTTTTAAGGAGCTCCTGGGCCTGCAGAATCTGTCCCCTGTCTATGTGGTGGAACGTGCCCACAGGGTGCCCGCAGGGAGGAGGCCTGCGGGTGCATGGCCGCGGGCCTTCCTTGTCCGCTTGCTGAATTTCAGAGACAGGGATATGATCCTGGCTGAGGCTCGTAAACACCCAGAGCTGAAGCATGATAATGCTGTGATTCATCTCTATCCCGATTTTTCTCAGGATCTGCAGAAGAAGAGGCGCTCCTTCACAGACATCCGTTGCAGATTAAGGGAAAAGGGCTTGGTGTACAGTATGCTCTATCCTAGCCGTCTGAAAGTGATTCATCGTGGGTCTGCAAAGTTTTTTGATTCCCCGTCGGAGGCGGTGGACTGGCTGGATTCGCTGGCCTAGTGTTCTGCTCCGATCCAGGGCTCCATGGTGGTGATGCCGGTGGCCTGAAGATGGGAGATACTCACCTACCTAAGATGTTGTTGCTGCGATTCTTTCCTTCATTCCTGCTACCTCCTGATGTTGGCTCTTGTGAAAGCATGCATGCTGCAGAGGACTACAAGATCAGTTATCCGTTCTTGACAGGAGCACCAGGTACTGAACTATTCAGGTTGGGGTTTTTGTGTGTCTCTCTGGACTCCCTTTCCCCCCTCCTTTCGAGTGGATGAACTTTACAGATACTCCACTTCTGTCCAACATGTTTTTGGGTCTTAAGTTTCTCCAGCGGTGTTTCCGTTTTTTAGTTTGGTTCGCCTGGAGCAAACAGGGAGTTGGGATTGTTTGGTTGTCATTTTTTTTGTCTTTTTTTCTATTTTTTTCACATTTTTTGGTTTGTTTTTTTGCCTTTTTTTTCTTTTTGCTCGGGACAGCAACATCCTGTTCCCCCCCTCTCAATACATGTGATTTTTGCTTCCTGTACGCAAGTGCAGAGGACTATTTTCTGCCCAGTGTGGGATTTGCTCATGGGATGCTGTATGGTGTTGTAGTGTGGCTCTCTGTGTCCGGTCTCCTCCCTCCTAGTCGTCCTGTCTTACAGGCTTCTCCTGTCTCTCTATTGTACCCTGCCCGCATTAATGAATGACATTAAAGTTGTCTCGTGGAATGTCCGCGGTCTAAATTCTAAGTATAAGCGTTCCCTAGTCCTTCAGTATCTTAAATCCCTGAACCCCCATGTCATTCTCTTACAAGAGACCCACTTAATTGGCAGTAAAACCCTATCACTGAACAGGAACTGGATACAGAGGGCGATACACTCCACTTATTCCTCATATGCCAGGGGAGTGGTTATCTTGCTACACAAGAAATTTCAATGTGTTATTGAACATGTAGTAACTGACCCTTATGGGAAGTATGCAATTGTGGTTCTAAATGTTGATTCTCAACTATGGGCTATAGCGAATGTCTATGTCCCCCCCCCCCCCTTTAGCAAAGAGGTACTGTACCAAGTTCTGGAGAAAATAGCTGCATTCGGCCCGATAAAAGTGCTGGTGGCCGGGGATTTAAACAACATTCTTGATTATACACTGGACGCCTCCAACCCGAATCGGGTGCGGAATCTTGACCTCCGGCAGTGGGCGGACACGGAGGCCTTGGAGGAGGTTTGGCGGTGGAAACATCCTGGTGAGAGAGGTTACTCCCATCTTTCCCACGTCAGCTCCTCCTCCTCCCGTATTGATCTGGCCTTCGCGAACTCGGCCTTGCTGCCTCAGGTGGCAGAGGCCAGTTATCTGGCTGGTGGTCTCTCGGACCACACCCCCCTGCAGGTGACGCTGAGCCGCCCTGGGGATGGAGGTCGGAGGGTCTGGAGATTGCACCCGGGGTGGGTGGATGAGTTATCTGTGGAGCCATTGATCTCCGCACATGTCTCAGAATATTGGAATGTGAATGAGGGCTCCGCGGATGGTCACATGGTATGGGATGCGTTTAAGGCGTCCACCAGGGGGGCATACATAGCGGCCATTAAAGCCGCTAGAATTGAGAAAAACTCTCAGTCGGAGGCACTCCAGGCTCATGAATTGCAGTGCTCGAAGAAACATGCTGAGGCGCCCTCTCAATCGACGCTTGTGGAGTTGCAGATGGCAATGGGAAATGGGAATGGGAAATTGTTAGCCTACTTGGCGGCTGATGCTCGACCCCATGCGGCCATTCCTTGCGTTTATTCGGCAGGGGGTGCCTTAGTGAGGGATAGAGAGAGTATCATGCAGGCTTTTGTATCCTACTATTCTGATCTCTATGCGGCTATCCCGCAATATGACAGTCAGGTGCTGACGGATTTGCTGGACTCCTTTCAGATCCCGGAGCTGCCCGGGGAGGCGGCGGCAGACTTGGAGGCCCCTTTTACCTCCAAGGAGCTGGCCGTGGCAATTGCCTCCTTCCCGAATGGTAAGGCGCCGGGACCTGACGGGTTTCCGGCTGAATGGTATAAGACCTATTCAGAGGTGCTGTCCCACAAGCTTTTAAACCTGTATACAGAATGTCTTGAGATTGGGAGCTTGCCCCCTACGTGGTATGAGGCACATGTGGTTCTGCTCCCCAAGCCAGAAAAGGACCCACTGCACTGTTCCTCTTACAGACTGTTGAACATGGATCTTAAAATCCTTACCAAAATGGTGGCCAATCGATTAATGCAATGCCTGGACCACTTGATATCACCTGACCAGACGGGGTTTATGCCCAAAAAAGCTACCGATATTAATATCCGCAGGGTGTACGCGCATACGCAAATTGATGGTGAGCTGTCTCATGGGGGGGCCCTGGTGTTTTTTGACCTGGAAAAGGCGTTTGACTCCATTGATTGGGGATACATGGTCCAGGTGCTGGAGCGCATGGGTTTCGGCCCTGTGTTCCTCCAATGGATAAAAATGCTCTATGACCGCCCAGTAGCGGCAATCCGCCTGAACGGTGGGGTGTCTGACACTTTTCCGGTATCCAGGGGCACCAGGCAGGGATGCCCCTTGTCCCCGGGTTTGTTTTCTCTGGTTATGGAACCCCTGGCGATTGCACTGCGCTCTTCGTCGCAGATTCAGGGGATTAGGGTGGGCACCCTGACTGAGACTGTGGCCCTCTATGCTGATGACCTGGTTCTATTTCTTGGGGATACGGGCCCTTCTCTACATGCTGCACTCGCATTGATGGGTAGGTTCACTGAGGTCTCCGGTCTCAAGGTCAATTGGACTAAGTCGAAGATCCTTCCGCTACGCTCCCATGGGATGCCCGGGCAGGTTGATCCTTCCAATCCCTTACAATGGGTGACTCAGATTAGATACCTGGGGCTACAAATCACAAATTCTGTGACGGATTTCATTAGCCTTAATGTGTCTCCACTGCTGGCTACTGTATCTAAAAAACTCCACTCCTGGAAAAATCTTCCCCTGTCCCTCATTGGGAAAGTTAGTCTGATTTAAAATGAAGATTCTTCCCCTCCTGCTTTATACTCTCAGGAACTCTCCGGTGTGGATACCAAGGTCAATTTTCAGGTCCATAGACAGTATGATCTCCTCCTTCCTGTGGCAAGGGAAGCTCCCTCGCCTCAAACTGGCTATTCTTCAACAACCATGGGGGGAGGGAGGATTGGCGGTACCCAATTTCCACAAATACTTTTTAGCCGGCCAGTTGGCGGTGGCTAACCGTTGGTTGATCACCGCTCCGGACGACGCTGCGGTCTCTTTGGAGGCTGCTTGTGTGGGCTCCTATGAGGCGCTTTCGCTTCTGATCTATAGAGGGCCGAGGGCCCCCTACCCCTTGACGTCCTCTATGCGTTCGGTACTCAGAGCTTGGGCTGTGGCCCAGGAGCTGAGACCCCAGGATAGTGTCACTTTCTCTCCTGAGCCCCCCTTGTGGAGGAATCCCAAGCTGTCACACTTTCTTGACTATCCAGACCCAGTGGTGTGGACTGCCTTTGGAGTCAAGCTCCTGCGCCATATAGTGGTCAATGGCACTCTTATGCCGTTTGACGACCTAAAAACTTGTTATGGTCTACCAAACACGCATTTCTTCAGGTACCTGCAACTAAGACATACATTTCAGGCCCAATTCAGGGGGGGTCCTCTTGTCCTTAAACTTAGTGATTTGGAATTATTGGCTCGTGGTGAATCGCTGTCCAAAGCGGTTTCTGTCCTATATAGGGACCTTTTTCCGGAAACGACTAAACTGCTAGCGCCATGTAGACGGGCCTGGGAGACAGTGACTTCGGGACTGGACAGAGATGACTGGGATGATGTTTGGGGGGCAGCTTTTCAGGCCCTGGTTTCTACCAGGGATAGACTCATTCATTACAAATTTTTGCACAGGATTTACCTGACCCCTGCTAGACTAGCTAAAATATTTGGGAATCAGAGATCAGTGTGCTGGCGGTGTTCCATGCCCTCTGCGGACTTTATGCATGTCTTCTGGGACTGTCCCCGGGTTCAACCATACTGGCAAGGTGTGGTGGACTGTATACGGTCGGTCACTTCTATTTCGATTCCCATCACTGTGGAGGTGTGTCTACTGCATTTGGTGGAGCCCCTGGCTACGACCAGGGCGATTAGGACACTACTCATTCTTCTTTTTTTTTATGCTAAAAAGCGGATCATCCTTTCTTGGAAGAGCTCCTCGGCCCCAACGGTGGAGTCCTGGAAGGTACTGGTCAACAAGGTCATTCCATTTTACAAGGCTACTTACCTGAGCAGGGGGGCCCTGACAAAATTTGATAAGGTGTGGGGAGGTTGGTTGGCCTCGGTGGATACAGTGTCGGATTAGGCTTGGTTCAGTACAGGCATTGAGTGTATGTGTGATAGTGTCAGGTGGGGGTGGAGTGTGGACCTATTTATTTTAGAGCAACGGTGTATTCTGTAAGGGAATGTATCCCATCTCTTTTCTTTCCTGGGCAGAGATGTGCATGTTATACTCTATCAGCATTGAGATCAAGATTGCGCAAAAGGTTGTACTTGTCATGGGGGGGGGGGGGGTTACGCGTTACGATCTACTTATGATTTGATTTAATCTGATTTCACTGATTTTGATTAGGTTTGTAAACATTTAATGTGTACCAGTGCTGTCCCCTTTTTTTTTTTTTCTTTTCTTCCCAGCCGGTTTCTGTGTTCTGACCGGTAATTGTTGGTCGCATGTTGCGGCCTAGTATTGTATCTGTGTTGCAAAAATTGAATAAAAATAATTTTCCAAAAAAAAAAAAAAAACGTTCAAATTAATACGTCTTGAATCTGTCAAAGGAAATGTGTTATATATATTTTTTTTTTTTTATTCCAATGCGGCAAAATAGACGAACAAAAGAAAAATCCTCATCATATGATTACAATGATTATTTAAATCACTTTTGGCTTAACAAAAACTTTGTTATTTCAAAATGGTACTCTAATAACACACAGTCTTTGATTTCAGAAATATGCTTACAGTTCTAATGTGAATGGAATTCAAAGTAAAATTTGATTTAAATTAGAATTTTGGAAATTCAGACTTATTTAGTTTCGTTATTCGGAGCATTCGGTAAATTTTGTTTATACTGTAATTCGGGTATTCGGATATCTCCAAATAAAGAAAAATGTGTTTGAATATCAATTCGGGAAGGAAACGAACCGCACATGTCTACTCCAGTCTGCGCCACTAATGTAAACATAGGGGGTGGGGTATAACCAGTGATGTAAGCGGTCAAATATGGGCAAATATGTCAGACACTATCCTTGCCTGTTTACAGTGATTCCCAGTCAGCAAATTATTTCCATACCAAACAATGACAGTGGAACTTGTCATATATAGTAGCAATAAAAATAGTAGCAATAGAAAAAATGCTACTATTTATGACAATTGGCTCCCGCTGAATAGGCTAAAAGTCCAAAACTTTAGCTCATCCCTATTTTTGATAAAAGATGTCCCTTTTCCTCCCATCTCATAAAGTTGGAGGATAGGTTTATATGCAGTCATATCCTGAGCAAAGGACTGCCTGAAGGTTGTATAAATTGAAGCAAATTAATTATAAAGTTAGAAAACGACTACTTTGAGGACCAAAAAAATATAACATATTGGTTTATAATGCACATTTAGAGGTGATGTTGGGTCAGCTGAGGAGTACTGCAGTGTGGTGGCAGTTGAACTAGTGTGCTTAGTGTATTGTAGAACCCTTATGTTTTGGCAGAAAGATTATAAATAAAGATTGGGCTGCAAGGTTTTAGCAGATGCCATGGTGGAAAACAAGCTAGTATACAGTACCATCATAAGATAACTTCCAAATGGTGATTTCTTCATATCCCAACTGTGGCTCTTAATATGTTTTTTTTCCCAAAAGCAGACAAAATGTATTAAAAGAACATGACCCACGAATTAAACTACAGACATGGCACACAACATTTTCCAGCAGTGCAAATGTTAATTACTCAGATACGTGATCTTGTGGTGCTAATACAAATGTAAGACATGTTAAAGTGAGTTCCTTGTGGTTCAGATGACTTCCTTATCAAGTTTTGTTCTCCAATCTCCACCCAGCTACACACAGCTGACTGTCCCATATTAGCAGACGCTTCCAGCCTACGCATGCATTGACTGCAACTCTGCAGAAGTTATGTGGGGATGGTGTCATTTAGCTCATGTTGTCAATGTGTGATATAGGCCCCGCAGAACCATTTATCAGAGAAAATATCTGCTTGTACATCATAGTGGAAGAAAGATAAGATCTTTCTGTCTCCTACATAATCCTGTGATGTAAAAATGTTTGAGTATAGCCTCAGATGAAATTATTTAAATAATCATATAACGTACCATCATCCAGGGTTTAATAGAAAGAGGGGCACCGTAAGATAGAATGGTCGCGGCTGCTAGTACCGCAAACCAAAATTAAACCATCACCCAAAAAAAGATTTTGTATATATGGACTTTCTCGGTACTGATGACACAAGTAGATACAGTAAAAATTCATTTATTGTACATAAAAAAATACATTTAAAAACAGAACTTATGACGATCAACCTCACACTAGTTACAGCAGTGGAACGTAAACGGAAATCCGTATGGTATCTAATGTTGTGAGATGAAGTCAAAGGAAGACCTCTACCGGTTTTGCGGGAGACCGCTTCTTCAGGAGGTAATCTGTACAACAAATAACATTATACATGACTAGCAAAAGGCATAAAAAATAACAAAACAACATAAGTAAACTGTGAGAGGTCAGGTATGCAATATAACATAGATCTGCTTACCACCAAGGGTCAAGGACCACCATGGAGCGCGCAACTTATGCCCCCGGCGGCGAACAAGGGGGAAAAAATGTGTTCTCTGATAGAATAATAATATTTGGAAAAATAATAAGTACTATTGAATGTTGTATACAAGGATAAGGGGGCACCGCGTGAATAAAGAGTATGGTGTGTGTGTGAAAAAACCCAAAGAAAACCCTAGCAGGGAGAAAGGGGAAGAAGGAACAGAAACAGAGGTGGGTGAAAGGGAGGTAGAAGGGGGAAGAGAGAGACCAAGGGGAAAAGGGTAAGGAAGGGGGGGGGGCATTGTTCCTAATTTTTACTGACAGTCTACTGACTGGAATGGTACCAGCTGATTGGAGAAAAGCCAATGTAGCACCAATATTATGAAAGGGCCTAAAATACATCCCTGGGAATTACAGACCATTTAGACTAACATCAATAGTATGTAAGATCTTGGAGGGGCATGATAAGGGACTATATACAAGATTTTAGTAATGAGAACGGTATCATTAGCAGTAATCAGCATTGATTCATGAAGAATCGTTCTTGCCAAACCAATCTATTAACCTTCTATGAGGAGGTGAAAGGAAGGCCTGTAGAAGTGGTGTATCTGGATTTTGCAAAAGCATTTGACACAGTTCACCATAAACATTTACTGTACAAAATAAGGTCCGTTGGAATGGACCATAGGGTGAGTACATGGATTGAAAACTGGCTATAAGGGCGAGTTCAGAGGGTGGTGATAAATGGGGAGTACTTGGAATGGTCAGGGGTGGGTAGTGGGGTCCCCCAGGGTTCTGTGCTGGGACCAATGCTGTTTAATTTGTTCATAAACGACCTGGAGGCTGCGGTAAGCCGTGCAATCTCTGTATTTGCGGACAATACTAAGCTAAGCAGGGCAATAACTTTTCTGCAGAATGTGGAAACCTTGCAAAAAGATCTGAACAAATTAATGGGGTGGGCAACTAAATGTAAAATCATGCATTTGTGTAGCAAAAATACAAATGCAAACTATACACTGAGGGGAGAACCTCGGGGGGAATCTAGGCTGGAAAAGGACATGGTGGTCCTAGTAGATGATAGGCTCAGCAATGGCATGCAATGCCAAGCTGCTGCTAACAAAGCACACAAAATATTGGCATGCATTAGAAAGGGGATCAACTCCTGAGATAAAACAATAATTCTCCCGCTCTACAAGGCTCTGGACCGGCCGCACCTAGAGTATGGCACCAGTCCTCAGGGAGAATGTACTGGAAATGGAGAGAGTACAAAGAAAGGCAACAAAGCTAATAAAGTCTCTTGGGGATATTGGTTATGAGGAAAGGTTGCGAGCACTGAACTTATTCTCTCTGGAGAAGACGCTTGAGAGGGGATATGATTTCAATTTACAAATACCATGCTGGTGACCCCACAATAGGGATAAAACTTCTTTGCGGAAGAGAGTTTAACAAGACACGTGGCCACTCATTAAAATTTGAAGAAAAGAGGTTTAACCTTAAACTACGTAGAGGGTTCTTTACTGTAAGAGCGGCAAGGATGTGAAATTCCTTTCCACAGGCAGTGGTCTCAGCGGGGGGCATCAATGGTTTCAAGAAACTATTAAGCATCTAAACGACCACAATATACAGAGATATACAAGGTAATACTGACATATAATCACACACATAGGTTGGACGTAGTGAACTTGTGTCTTCTTTCAACTTCACCTACTATGTAACTATATATAACTACAGATATATGTGCCCAGCTCAAATATCATGAATTGGGTTCACATCCACTTTAGGGTCAGCACAGAGGACCAGGGGGTATTCTTTACGCCTGGAGGAAGAGAGATTTCATCTCCAAATATGGAAAGGTTTCTTCACAGTAAGGCTGCGTACACACGGTCGGTCAAAACCGAAGAAAACGGACTGAAGGACCGTTTCATCGGTCCAAACCGATCGTGTGTGGGCCCCATCGGTCAGTTATCCTTCGGTCAAAAAAAAGAGAACTTGCTTTAAAATTTAACCGATGGACTGATAACCGATAGGTCAAAACCGATGGTTAGTATGCAAAAGCATCGGTTAAAAACCCACGCATGCTCAGAATTAAGTCTACGCATGCTTGGAAGCATTGAACTTCGTTTTTTTAGCACGTCGTTGTGTTTTACGTCACCGCGTTCTGACACAATAGTTTTTTTAACTGATGGTGTGTAGGCACATCAGACCATCAGTCAGCTTAATCGGTTAACCCTTCGGACCGTTCTCATCGGATGGACCGACCGTGTGTATGCGGCCTAAGATCTGTGAACATGTGGGAGAGACTCCTTCAAGAGCTTGTTCTGACCAGCTCAGTAGATTTTTTTAAAAAGACCTGGATCATTTCCTAGATACACATAATATAACTGAATACTAATATTTATAGGTAAAGTTGATCCAGGGAATATCTGATTGCTTCTTGGGGGATCAGGAAGGAATTTATTTCCCCTGCTGAAGCAAATTGTAGTACATATGAAGTTTTTTAATTTGTGTGTGGTGTGTGTTTTTTTTTTCCACTGTTGCTTTAACTGGATAGACTTGTGTCACATTTCAACCAGATTAACTATGTAACTATGAAAAGCAGTGAGACTCCCTCTTTCTTCTGTATGGGTCCATGTTAACATTCAGGCCCCGTACCCACGACCGGATCTATCCGCTGAAACTGGTCCGACGGACCAGTTTCAGCGGACAGATCCAGTCGTGTGTATGCCCGAGAGGACAATTGTCCGGCGGATCGTACAGTTTCCAGCGGACAAAAATTGCTTAGTCTGCTAACAAATCTGTCCGCTGGAAACCTGTCCATCGGACGTGTTCGGTCGTCTGTACAGACTCACCGGACACGTCCGACCGACCGCCATCCCTCGCATGCGTCGTACTGATTCGACGCATGCGTGGAAGCTTTGAACTTCCAGGGCCGCCCACGTCGCCGCGTCATCGTCGCAGCGACGGCGTGGCCACATCCCCGCGTATTGTTTACGCGCGGATTTCTGTCTGATGGTGTGTACAACCATCAGACAGAAATCTCCGGGCGGACATGTCCGCTGAATACGGACCGTTTTCAGCGGACTGTCCATCCGTGTGTACAAGGCCTCAGTAAGAGAGATATTGTTTGAAGCTAACCCGTTTTTTTTTTTTTTTTTCGTTTAAGAGAGAAGTGTGGGTCTACAAAAAAAATAAATATGCATACTCACCTATGTGGATGCAACAAACGCCAGTTTTTAAAACTTTTTTTGCATTGATACATGTCTCCTGGGGCAAAGACCCATGTCCCCAAACACTGTGACTTGAATATTAGCCTTTAAAATTAGCACTTTTGATTTTTCATGTTTGTGTCCCATAGACTTTAATGGTGTTCGCGTGTTCGAACAAATTTTTTGCCTGTTTCGGCAAGTTCTGGTGCGAATCGAACCGGGGGGTGTTCGGCTCATCCTTAATTTTCACCAACACCAATCACTCAGCCTACTCCCCAGATAGATATGACCCCCATTACAGAAGTCATATATAGCATTCTTTTTTAACTTTGCATACTTGTAAAGTGTTTTTGGTGCCTAATTTTAATAAACATCAACGTACTTCACCATGGGAGATTTTTTTTTTATCCTGCTGTCCGAGGGGTATCTCTTTGGTGAATTCCATTGCCGGTTATTGAGATGGGTCATGGGAACATCTTGCACCCAATGCTGTATATGACTTCTGTAATGGGGGTCATGTCTATCTGGTAAGTAGGCTTTGATTGGTGTTGGTGGAGGAATATTTCACAGTTATCTGTTTGTTGGATTCACAAGATCACCGTACTATTGGAAATCATCTGATGAATTTTTTGAACTTTATTTAAATATATTGATATTTTTTGGACATTGAAAATCCACCTAGTGCTCAATGTTTATTTATATTCACACAACTTTTGTATGGCACATTGCACTATCACCCACTAGGGACATCTAGTGGTTATTTATAGCATTTCACTTTGCACTTTATTGTATACCGGTAATTTACTCTAGGGTGCGCGGTTCATCACCAATTTTCCCAATATATGCATATTGTCATACATTTTATATTCTCTGGATTTTATACTGTACCTGTGAAGTTAAAATAACATACTTATGGAAAAATAACTCCAAATCCATATTGTTCCCTTTTAACTTGTGCATCATAGGACCATCGGACAGATTACCACAGATGTGGTCCTGGAGGAATAGTTATGTAGCAAATATGTTTTGAAAGCTTCAATAAAAACCCCATTCGACACCAAAGTCACTAGAAACATTGTACCCCATGTTTTGCAATGATATCCATTCATATATGTGCAACTTAAAGGTGGAGCGACTTACAAGTAGTTCATGCACTACTTTGGTCTGACTTTCATGCAACTTGAGGGTCATAGACTTCAGTGTTAACCCTCAAAAGTTGCATGAAAGTCGCACCTGAATATTTTACATGCAACGGTGATGCAAAAGTGTGTCCGACTTTGCAGAGGAACAAGTCAGATCCAAGGTGCACCCATCCAAAGTTGCATCAACATTTGCACCAAAGTTGCACTCCAAAGACGCTTGACTTTGCAGTTGTACAAGTGTGAATGGAGAAAAATGGTAAGTTGTATTTAGTTAGAGTGCAATCCATGTTTTACTTGGGGACACTCAAGATAAAAGCTTACATGTATGATGGGGTGATACTTAAAGGGGTTGTAAAGGATTTATTTTTTTCCCTAAATAGCTTCCTTTACCTTAGTGCAGTCCTCCTTCACTTACCTCACCCTTCGATTTTGCTTTTAAATGTCCTTATTTCTTCTGAGAAATGCTCCCTTCCTGTTCTTCTGTCTGTAACTCAACACCGTAATGCAAGGCTTTCTCCCTGGTGTGGAGAAAGCCTCTTGAGGGGGGAGGGGGCGAGCAGGATGTCAAGTTCTAAGGTCCTAATGGAGCCTGCCCTTTCCGCTACCCGAACCCAGTGCTAAATGGAAGTGAACTCTACAGGCTTCTGAAGGAGGGTATATACATGCATCAGGACACTCTCTACTTTGGAAATAGAGAAAGGAGCTGTGTGTTAGTGGGCGTCCTGACACTCCTGCTCGCCCCCTCCCCCCTCAAGAGGCTCTCTCCACACCAGGAAGAAAAGCCTTGCATTACGGTGTTGAGTTACAGACAGAAGAACAGGAAGTGAGGATTTCTCAGAAGAAATAAGGACATTTAAAAGCAAAATCGAAGGATGAGGTAAGTGAAGGAGGACTGCACTAAGGTAAAGAAAGCTATTTAGGGAAAAAAAAAATCCTTTACAACCATTTTAACCTTTACAATTGGTCTACTGACATTGTGATCAGTTAGCATAAACATTCAGTTACAAAGTAAAAAAAACAAAGAAATTGTACAAACTACGTAATGTTATCAGTTTGGCCCCTATTGGGGCCCTTTCACACGGGGCGGATCAGTAATGATCCGCCCCGTGAACCTCCGTATGCTCAGCGGGGAACGCTCCGTTGATCCCCGCTGAGCCGGCGGATGACAGGGCGGTCCCCGCACACTGTGCAGGGACCGCCCTGTCTTTTCTCCACTCTCCCCTATGGGGGGATCGGATGAACACAGACCGTCCGTCCGTGTTCATCCGATCCGCAGACGGAAGGAAAAATAGGGTTTTCTTCCGTCTGCAGAATCAGAGCATTGTGGAGGCGGATGAGATCATGTGTCAGCGGATGAACAGCAATCTCATAAGGACCAATGTATGTGCTTTTTTCATCCGTACACGTATGGATGAAAAAGCGGACATACGGTCCGCAGGGCCTTACACATGCGGACCAATCATTTCATCAGTTCATTTACGTTTTTGCAAAGAAAACATTTATGAAGTTTACATCAGTTTTACATCAGTTTTACATCAGTTTACATCCGTTTACATCAGTTTACATCAGTTTACATCAGTTTTTCATCAGTTTACATCAGTTTTTCATCAGTTTTACAGTTTACATCAGTTTTACATCAGTTTTTTTATCAGTTCCTAATCAGCTGCTCATCAGTTTCTGATAAATTTCTCAGTTTTTACATCTACTACCAATGCAAAAACAGAGCTTTTTTCCGTTTTTATATCTGTTTTCCATCCATTGCATTTTTTAATGGAACAATAAGGCTGGGTTCACGATTTTCCCGTCCGTCAGCCGCATACGATTTATATGAAAAACCGTATGCGGCTGAAACGGACGGGAACTTATGGAACCGCACATATGTGCGTTTTTCATTGACGTTAATGTTAAAGAAAAACGTATGCGTTTGCCATACTGTTTTAAAAACGGCCGCAAAACCGTGGTTGAACACGGTTTTGCGTACGTTTAAAAAACGTTTTGCCAGCAAATTGTACGCACCCGGATGCATCTGAGTGCATATGATTTGCAATGCATTGTCTATCTATACGTTTTCCCGTCCGGGCCCGTACGTTTTCAATACTGAAATCGTATGCGGCTGACGGACAGGAAAATCTTAGTGTGAACCCAGCCTTAGATGGCTTTGATCTGTTCCAAAAAACTGGATGTTGACATATGAGGATGTAAACTGATGTAAATGGATGATCAGCCATTTACACCCATTTCTCCATAGAGATGCATTGATGTCCATTTTTCATGCATCAACGGATGGATTAAAAATGGACAAACGGGATTGGCCCTGCCGGCCCTAGACTTTGCTGACGGGCGCCCACGGGTGGGTGGGATGGATCCCCCCCTTATTGGGCGCAGGGCCACTATTCTTCACACACACCTGGACTAGTGCCCTTAGTGGCCCCAGGCATCATGATACCCACACCTGATTCCTGTCCGGGGCTGCCACACTGTTACCTGTTATTCTTTATGTTTCTACATGTATTTTGATGTACTTTGTGGACACTGTTGTCTGGGTCCGGTGGGACCGGTTGCTCTGCTTTGAAGAAATAAAGAATTAAAAAAAGAAAAAAATGGACAAACGGTCCGCATTTGTGAAAGGGGGCCTTCTACAATAAGAACTTGCACCTTAAATTGGCCATATACAGTGTAAATGTCGTCTGGTTTCTAATGAACCAGCTAAATTTGCATTGTAGGTTGCTCTGTTGTCCTTCTCCCACCCTACATATCCTTTTATTGAAAAAATCTAAGGAACCAGACACATCGATTTCAGCTGGTTGTCTCCATTAACCTGTGGAAGAATCTGATTAAATATGTACCACCTATCTATAAGTTGATCTATGAAGCCAGGCGATGCCCCCATAAATGTATTAAAATCTGGGGACAGTAGGTGGAACAATTTGACACGTGAGCTACCTGATCCTTAAGTTGCTGTCTTTCTGCATGAAAAGTAAGGGCGCCTGTATAACATTTAGGGTCTAGAATGTTCTACTATGTGATCTAAAAGTCCTGATAATGGCACTTAGTTGCTCAGAAAGGCAATGGTTTACACAGTTTTAAGCTACTGCTTCTTACTTCACACCCTAAAGGCTTTCTCTTTTGAACCTCTAATTACAGAAGTTTTTCTGGTTTGTTTCCTTTTTTTTGCCCATGTTGTCATTTATTTTATATTGTATTATTCACTGTATTCCTGTATACAGCTTTGACTCATCCTAACCAGAAAAAAATGGTCATAATTGTATTACCCAATTGTTTCCTTCTTCCTGTATTGGAGTTTGATGTTTCTATCGAAATGTACGGTATATGTCATGCACATGTTGTGCTGTATAAGCTGTACTTTACTTATTTTCAATACTCAATAAAAACACAGTATAGAAAAAAAGAAAATTTTCAGCTGAACAGCGACTGCATCCAATCAAATGCCTCTGCTGTTCAGGTATTTTGACAGCTGCCAGCTGTCATTTGTTTGCGATGTATAGTATGGATGAAGGAAGGAAGCTGTGTAGCCAGCTTTAGATTAGCTGGAATTAGTAATGATCCGTGGAGTCATACCCTTGTGATACTGACTGTTTATAGTCACAGCGATGAAGAAAACTGACTATACCCCAGTAGAACTTCATTCCCAAATTTTAATTTTGGGTACATTCTTTGTATTTTTCTGTTTCCAATGATTTTTATTAGCAACATTTTAAAGATACATACAATACAATTCCAACCGGGTGGTAAAGCTGTAATTAAACATAAGCAGCCACCATGAACATTCAAAGATGGTGAAAACATCTAAAGAGGTGTTGCTACTACCCCCCTAGATAGTAACATATCCCCACATTTTCAAATCATTTCCAAAATGGTAAATTTACGAAACAACACATCCAAAAAAGATAGAAAATTAAAGAAAAGATTGTATAGAGTATTCTGTGCAATTTAGAGAGCTCAATAACACAGTTCTAGGAACGTTACTGGACAGATAGGTGATCCAGGGTTCCCAAATCTTTTCAAACGGATATGATTTACCATTGAGGATAGCCAAGTGTTTTTCATTGACCATTGTCCAAGAGAAAATGGTCTTAATCACATAAAATGGTATAGTGGGAGATTTCCATGACCTAGCTATTGCAACACGAGCTGTTAATGGCACAATAGAAATCAGCCTTCTCACATGCCATGGAGCCTTTATAATGGATCAGCCCAATAGAACCAGTTTTTTTTTTCTTTTTGTAAGATTTGTGTTTGTCAAAGAATATTAGAATTTGTAGACGCGGATCCAAAATCTGTGGACTTTCAGGCATTCCCCCCCAGATATGTAGAAACAAACCCTCTTGGCCTATTTTGATTTTTTTTTAGTGGATAGTGGGGTAACATCTAGGCTTCATTTCCACTGACGTTTTTACAGCCACCTTTCTGAGCGTTTTTTACAGCTTAAAAATGCCTGTCCATGTTATTGAGCTGCAAATGGCATAGGCGTTTTTGAGCTGTAAAAAAAATGCAGGACCAGGGCGTTCTGAAGCTCCAGAGTAGAGCTGTAAAAACGCCAGACGTTAAAAAACGCTCAAACGCTCAAAAACGCTACCGTTGCGTTTTGAGCTCCAGCTCAAGATAAAAAAAAAAAATTACTAAATAAATAAACATGGACAGGCGTTTTTAAGCTGTAAAAAAGGCTAAAGAAAGTGGCTGTAAAAACGCCAGTGGAAATGAAGCCTTATGGTCATTTTCAACTGTGGTGACAATGGAGGAGTAGGATGGAAAATGTTTCACAAATTAATGCAATTCTAACTGACTGTAGCTTTTGTTTGGAAAAGGATATTAATTGTTGAATGAAATTGTTGTGTCTGGAGGAACTTTAAAGTGCTTTCCAAAGGCAAATTAGTTGACTGGCAAGATTCAATGCTTTGACCAATGATTTTTTTTAAATGTCCGTACAAACATTCACATTCAATTCTTCTGGTGTATGGCCAGTTTAAAATGATGATTGTTGGTCCAGGCTGAATAAACTTTCTGTTTATTTGACAGATGAAGACTTCTCTGTAATTCAACAAGAAGTTATAATGCTGAAGAGCTGTGCTCACAAAAACATAGTAGCATATTATGGAAGCTATATGAGGTAAGGACCAAGCTTTAACAAGGCAGTTTCCCATTTAATCAGAGCAACTATGAGTGAATAATATCCTACTACTGGATTATATGACCAGATCAAAGGCTTGTGCTTGTAACTGATAATGTACGGAGTGGTCTGCTGACTGAATATTAATATTATGGGGATTGGATCAGACCGTGTTGGGTGGATGTGTTTACAACTTACCAACATTACAATATGATTGTACAATCTTTGTTTAGTTTTTTAGATCTAGGTAGTATAGGGCATACCTAAATGATCCAGCTAGCTAGACGCTTCTGTTACATAGTTTCTGATAATGCCAAAGTAGACTGTATAACCAGTTTTTGAATGGGAGATCAGCCCATCTCTAGGAGGGACTTGTTTTATTTTGAATAGATCAGGGAAAGGTACAACCTTTGTTAATTTTTTTTATCGGTGCCTCTGTCTCTGTTAGGGAGATTTGCCCTCACTATATATCAGGATAAGAAGTAATGTGAAATCTGCCTGATGTATAATGTGTCCCAGTAATGCCCACACCCTGTAATTCTTGTTTGGAAAATGTAACTCTTCCATGCTCTCCAAAGCTGAAAAAGGGAAAAAAAGATGGAGTTGGCATTTAATTCAGAGAAGTGTCTTAAGTGGATGGTCATTAAGAGGGTATTTAAATACATAGGAGCATGGGCATAGCAGGGGTTGCAAGGGTCACAACCCCGCTCTTAGCTCCAAGGGGCCCCAGCAGCCTCCCTCTCATATTATCATATCCTCCACAAAGTCCAGCTCCGATCTGCTTAGGGCCCCACAGCCATGCTCCAGTACTGGGCTTCTACCTTGCCTTCCACAGTCCACACCTCTCCATTCTCATTGGCTGGGGAACAGCTGTGAGGCATTTCCTGAATGGAGAGGAGCACGGGGTGAGAACAGCCCAGGATGGGGAAGTGTCTGTGCTGTGTGCTGGCAACATGAAATAGTAACCGAGCTTAGCGAGGCAAGAGGAGGAGAGTGTCGTCCTATAGCCACAATGGGACCAATGTCACTGGTGAGATAAGACACCGCTCAGTGTCTCCTAGTCACCAGCTGGGATTCTCTTAGTAGTAGTAGTCAGGGACCCCTTCCCTGACTACTGGGGTAAAGAGACAAACCTCTGGGAGGTGACCTTCTCCCAACTCCTGCCGACACTGACAGAGAAACCTTCAGAAATTGCTAAAACAAATCCCTTAACACCCCCTCAGAGGACCCCTGAAGGGCTGCAGGTCCCAGATTTGGTGTCACGTGGCTTTGCCCTCCCAGATCTAAGTTGCAACCGCCCCCCAAAGCCCCCTGACCACCCCCTCCACCCTGGATACTGTGCCCGGCTGCTGAGCTCCTTTCCCATTATAGCACTCTATACTGTTCCTCCTCCGCAGGGCTGAAATCACATTCCTTTACAACACAGCCAGTTAGCCATGATCTGCACAGGGTGTATCTGCCTACTGTAACTACACTGCCGTTCTGACCAGAGAATTTCACAGGTCAGAAGTGCAACATAAAAGCCAGATGCACCTTGTGAAGACTGACAGACTGTGTGTAAAGGAATGTGATTTCAGCCCTGTGTAGTGTGGCGGGGGGAGGAGTTGTATACAGTGCTGGGATGGGAAAGGCGCTCTGCCAAGTGACCTGCCAGGGGACCCTGTCCTCTGATTCTCTAGCGGTGATCCCTGTCCTCTAATGTAAGGGGGAACTCTGGGAACTCAAATCTCTTAAGCCACTTTGAATATCTTGGTGTGCAGTGGATGTATCTGCACGCATAGTGGAATTGGTGGGTAGTACTGGGGGGGGGCAGGTCAACTTTTGCATCAGGGCCCACAAGCTTCAAGCTATGCCTCTACATAGGAGGGAAGTTAGACATGCAAGCATGATCAAATGCCCTTCAAAACCTCCACTGTCAAGACTCCATCAACGTGTACATTTGTTTTCCATATATCGGGTGGTGGGGAAGGCATTTGGAACAGGTTGGCTGCCTCGGTTCCAGTTTTAGGACAATGTCCAATAACTGACTTTATTTTATGCTTTAAATTCAGAGGTAGTAAGCTGTGGATTTGCATGGAGTTCTGTGGAGGCGGTTCGCTTCAGGACGTATATCAAGGTAAAGAAACTTTATATCAACCCTTTGAGCATGGCTGTTACTTGTCATAGTCAAGATCCCAATACAGTGACAGAGGTTGCTACTGTTTTGCATACCAGAGCAAAACTATCTGAGGAATACACCTGGCACACCTGGCAATATACTTGGGCAGCTTTCTGGCATTGGCTTAGTGCTCAATGAAAATCTTGGCTCTGACAGACAAGAAGGATTAATTCCCAATTACGTGATAACTGTCATTATCAGAGGCGCTTTTGATGTCAATACATTTTTTCTTTTTCCCCTCAGTCACAGGAGCCTTGTCTGAGCTTCAGGTGGCATATGTGTGTAGAGAGACCCTCCAGGTAAGAATTTAAAACAGACAGGTGCACATATAGATGTTTGTATGCCCATATGGAACAATAAGCTTTTTCTAATGTAGAAGCTGAGACTAATTTTTCGGCATGAAAAAAAACAATGTTTTTCGGCATGTAGAAAAAACTATGTTTTTCCAACTTGATCATTAAAACGACGTTGCCCACACACCATCGTTTAAAAAAAAATGCTCTTGCAAAGCGTGGTGACGTACAACACGTACGATGGCACTATAAAGGGGAAGTTCCATGCGGATGACGCCACCCTTGGGGCTGCTTTAGCTGATTTGGTGTTAGAGCGTGATGAATGTGCTTACCCCATTACGAATGTTAGTTTTACCAGAACGAGCGCTCCCGTCTCATAACTTGCTTCACGATCATTTTTTACAACCCGAAAAACGACATAGTTTAAAACGTCGTTAAAAAATGCAGCATGTTCGAATTTTGTTTTTGTTGTTTTTCAGAACCTAAAAAATTATGTGAAGCTCACACACAATCATTTTAAATTACATTTTTTAAAAACAACGTTTTTTTCATGCCGAAAAATGATCGTGTGTACACGGCATAAGACTGATCAGGTTAATTTTAGTAACATGGGTGAGGTTTTTGTTTTTTAATGCCTTTTTATTAATTTATTTCATGATGGTTTTCCACTAAATATAATTTACCATCTGAAAGCCTTATTTTATCATCATTCCTCATGATTGTATCTCATTAATTGTTTGTTTTGTTACCACCCAAATAGCTACTTTTCAAACCCTTCTCAAAAGGCATGTCATTGAAACTTATGCCGTGTACACACGATCGGATTTTCCGAAAAAAACTTGGATTGCTTTTCTGACGGAATTCCGCTCAAGCTTGGCTTGCATACACATGGTCACACAAAGGTTTGCTGAACTTTCGACCATCAAGAACGCGATGACGTACAACACGACAAACTGAGAAAATTAAGTTCAATGCTTCTGAGCATGCGTCTAATTATTTCCGAGCATACGTCGGAATTGCTACAGACGACCGGATTTTCTGATAGGAATTTGAGAACCAGCTCTCAATCTTTTGTTGGCAGAAATTCCGACAGCAAAAGTCCGATGGAGCAGACACACTGTCGGATATTCTGTTCAAAAGCTCACATCGGACTTTTGCTGTTGGAATTTCCGATCGTGTGTACGAGGCATTAGAGTTATCATCCGCCTCAAACAAAGCAGTATTTTAAAGGGCCAGGCCACTCAAAACAGATGTTTCAGTTTTTTTGGCAGATGCTGGAGAGTTAACCCACCTGACGGTTTTACATTGAGTTCCTGAATCTGCTTTAGCTATTTATGAAGGAGTCCCATTGTTTCTGTTGGATTTTGGAGAATGTATCTGGAGGAGCTGGAAAACACAAAGGTGGGCTGGCACCCCCAAAACTCCCAGTTGGGCAAAAACTATGTCAGCAAATAATGGGAGGGAGACCTCATTGTTGAAGAGAAAATATCCTCAACTCAACACATCTGACGCTAAACATAACTAAACTTTTTTGAGTGGAATGGCCTTTAAAACACCTTGGTTTTCCTAAGCTTGCTTTGGACAAAAGATGACGCCCAATTTCAGCCAGTATCTTGCTATGAGCACCAGAAAATATCAGGCCAGTCAGAATGCGTTGCCAGGATGAAGGGCTTTAACATTTCTGCTACTCAGGTATAGAAATGGAAATATATCACCTATTATTTGTCTCTAACAGGGTCTGGCTTATCTTCATAATCAAGGAAAGATACACAGAGATATTAAGGTAAGCACTGTACTCCTAGAAAAGACGGGTTTGGCCCTGTGGTGGTCCCGATTTAGCCCTTTTTATCTTTGGCTATTGACAGTTTTAAGGTATAAACCCGGGAAAATGTTATATGTTAGTTATACTGTCGTGTCTCCAATGACTTGTACTTGTAACTTGATTTTCATTGCATTGACAGATAATGCCTGTCTTTCTATTGTATTCCTTCCTTTTTTTTGAAATTCAATAAAAATATTGGAAAAGAAAAGACGGGTTTGGGAGTGGCTGTAAACATGGCATTCTGCTCATTCTGAAAATATGCTAGCCCTGTAGAATGTAACTGAACAAAGAATCCAAGCACTCCCATCATGGGGGCAACAGTCCACAACAAACAAAACGGATCCAAATTAGTGTAAAACAGGGTATATGTAGAGTTTTTTTTTTTTTTTCGTTCAACCAGCAGTTTGAAAAAAAAACTCACAGATGCCCACATGCACCGACTCCTGTTGAACAGAGAGCAGTAAACACATATCTAAAACTTGTCTGGTTCCTGCACAACTAGACACAATTTGGCACGTGTACACCCAGCTTAACCACATCAATACAGAGCACTTTCACCCCCTTCCTGCCCAGGCAATTTTTTAGCTTTCAGTGCTGTCACATTTTGAATGACAATTGTGTGGCCATGCAACATTCTACCCCAATTTTTTTTATCTTCTTCTCCACACAAATAGAGCTTTCTTTTGGTGGTATTTAATCACTGCTGAGATTTGTATTTAAAAAAACAAAAACAAAAAAAAGACCGAAATTAAAAAAAAAAAGTTTCTGTAAATTTTGTACATAAGTAATTTTTCTCCTTCATTGATGGGCACTGGTAGGCTGCACTGATGGCACTGATGAGGAGGCACTAATATGTCATACTGATGGGCACTGATGAGGAGGCACTAATATGCCACACTGGGTACTGAATATGCAGCACTGATGAGCACCGATGGGCACTGATGGGAGGCATTGATGGGCAGCAAAAATGAGCAGGCGCTGATACGAGGCACTGACTGACATCACTTATGGGCACTGATTGGTGGCACTTATGGGGACTGCTGGGGCTCTCCTGTAAGCAGGGCACTGATCAGTGCCTTAATTACCTGCCCAGGTCTCCCCTGCAAGGAGATGCCGCTGAGTGATCAGCATTCCTCGCCACACACTCTGTCAGTGTAAGACGAGGAGAGCCGATTCACGGCACTTCGTATTTACATGTGACCGGCTGTGATTGGACACAGCTGATCACATGGTTAAAGAGTCACGGCCATGGCTCTTAACAGATATTAGGGTCGTACCGTGTCCTAGCAACACGGTGTGGCCATGATCGCCGTTCTGTGCGCATCCGCGGGTGCGCAATAGCGGCCAATCTAGGGCGCTGTCACATGACGTCCTTCCAGAACAGGAGCCGCACTGTCCCTCCGTAATTTGATGGTGGGCAGGCGGCAAGTGGTTAAGATTGCCCATACATATAGTAGATTTTCATACAAACATTTGTATGAAAATGTGCACAAAAATTCTCACTACTTTTGATGGCTTAACTAATGCCATTTGAAAGTACTTGAACATTTTTGTTTACTTTTAACAATTGATTTTTGCACAAAAAAATTAAAGTAGAACTATAACTTTTTTTTCCATTTTGGATAGAGTAATGGAGGGTTACCCTTGTTTAATTTTTTTTTCATATGGGGAGATTTACCTTCACTTCCTGTCCCATAGCCAAAACAGGAAGTGAGAGAAAATACCTGGAAATTAACGGAATCCCTTGGGGACCCCTAGACCGCCAGAATTTGTGTACCCATTGAAAGTTTTGCCCTATATTACTTTTCAGTGAACCCAAAATGTGGGATTTTCTTTTCTTTTCCTTTCACTTTCAATGATAATAGTAAACAGGACAAAAAGAGAGGGTGAATCTCCCTAATGTGGGCCCAGATGGCAATACAAAATTACAAACCTCCTAATCCCTCTCCACTCTATCCAAAACTAAAGAAGAAAATGTGCCTTTAGTTCCACTTTAACCAAACCAAAAAAACACATAAACTGTTATGCCGCGTACACACGACCGGTTTGTCCGTCGGAATAAACTCAGACGTTTTTTTCCGACGGAATTCCACTCAAGCTGTCTTGCATGCACACGGATACACCAAATTCCGACCATAAAAAACGCTGTGACATACAACACTACGACAAGCCTAGAAAAATTAAGTTCAATGCTTCCGAACATGCGTCAAATTATTTCCGAGCATGCATGTTTTTTTTCTCCGTCGGAATTCCATACAGACGAACGGAATTTCCGATAGAGATTTTTTCCGTCGGAAAAAAAGAGAACATGTTCGATTTCTAAGTCCGTCGGAATTTCCGACTGAAAAAGTCCAATGGGGCATACACATTCCGTCTGACTTTTTCCATCGAAATGTATTGGTTAGAGAAACATGTTCCATCTAATGATTAGAAAACCAAGCAAATATTCTTAAAATAAAGAGATTTTGAACAAAATGTTCCTATTGTATTGCCAGCTTATGGCCTCAGAGAGATAATCAGTTTAATCAGCAGAAATAGCAGAATCAGCTGTCTGAAGGCCAGGCGCAGATTAACAGAGTATAGAATCCAGACAAGTAAACAGCAATGACAGATGAAAGCAGAGGTAAGAGGCCAATGATGAGAATACGCACTGTACAAAAGCAGTTCAAATAATAGACAGAGAAAATCCAAAGCAAGAGAAGTCAGACATAAATCGGAGACAGACTACATATCCTAGATACAATTTGTTAGAATCATTTATAAACTGTTTCAATACACATTACAAACTTGTAGCCTACAGGAGAAGAGGAGCTGGGTACTCAAACTGAAAAGAAACACTTGACATTGACCTAAAACAGTATCTTTATTAAAGAATATTCTGAATGCTTTATCTGTGAGTGAGTGAGAAACTTATATAGCGCAACACATGCGAACTGAATCGCCTCTGGGCGCTTGGTAACCATTCCCTGGGCCCTCAGAAGAGATGGGTCTTGATCTTTCTCCTGAAGGCCAGGTGGTTTACCTCCAATCGGATGGTGGTTGGTAGAGCGTTCCATAGTCTGGGTCCTTGAACCGCAAATCTTCGTTCTCCTTTGGACTTGTATCTGGCTTTGGGTATCTGGAGTAGATTTTGGTTGGTGGATCGCAGAATGCGATGGGTGTTGTGAGCTTTTAGTTTCTCGCATAGATATTGGGGGGCATTTCCCAGAATACACTTATGCGTTAGACAGAGTGCTTTGAAGGTGATTCTGTCTTTTACGGGCAACCAATGAAGGGATCTCAACGAAGGTGAGATTGATTCCCATGGTTTTTTCCCAGTCACAAGTCGAGCGGCCGTATTTTGAACGACTTGCAGACGAGTGATTTGGTATTTTGGGAGTCCAAGATAGAGGGCATTTGCATAGTCAAGTCTGGAGTTGATAATTGTTCCCACCACGACTGCTATGTCTTTTTTTGGGATAAAGGGAGTGAGTCTGCGTAGAAGGCGCAGCAGATGGTGCGATCCGCTGACTACTGACCCTATTTGTGCATCCATTGTCATGTAGGTATCGAAGATGACTCAGAGACTTTTGACTTTGGTGCTGGGGGTGATGGATTGACCCAGAATGGGCAGGGGCGTCCATGTTGTTGCGGGATGAATCTTCCGTTTGGCCTGAAACAGGAGAAGTTCTGTGGCCTCCAAAGGAGAACAGGGGAACGAGATTCTGTCGCCAATGAGAACTATACATTTATTTACTAACTTGCAGTAGAAAAATTAGTAATTGTAAAAGCCTAGAAAAGGAATAGGCTCCAATAAGTAAACTATTGATAACATTCAGATTTAAAAGAAAGAAAACAAAATACTTTGTTAATTGATGCATATACCCTCCTTCAGAAGCCTGTAGAGTTCACTTCCATTTAGCACTGGGTTCAGGTAGCGCAAAGGGCAGGCTCCATTAGGACCTTAGAACTTGACATTGGACTGACCTTTCTTCTTTGATTCAGAAAGGCTATAAACACTAGTTAAACAATTTAACAGAATTGCACGTTATGGGATCAGATGCCCTCCTCTTGTTTCCCCTGTCCCCTCTCAAAATATTTTATTATGTGACTTACTATCAGTAGGACTTGCTAGAAAATCGTTCCCATTAGCTCCTTCTATTTCCAGGCAAATGGTCTTTCCATTGGATAGTTCATACCTCAGAGGAGAACAAATGTCCCATATAATTTCCTACAAATGCCTATTCTTGACTCTGGTTCTTTTTAAATGATCTTAAGGCAAGCCATGATTTAGTGGTGCTTGACTAGTTTTCTTTATTGGTTACAGTGTAATTTAAACCCAAATACAGTACATACAGTGGGTATAGAAAAGGCCATAACACATTTTTCCATGTAGCCTCAGAACCTTCAAGGTGCGTTTTAAAGGGGTTGTAAAGGTAAAAAAAATCTGCAAAGTAGAGAGTGTCCTGACCCTCCTGCTCACCTCCTCATTTCTCAGAGGAAATAAGGACATTTAAAAGCAAAATCGAAGGATGAGGTAAGTGAAGGTGGACTGCACTAAGGTAAAGGAAGCTATTTAGGGAATTTTTTTTTACAACCCCTTTATGGTGGTAAGATGAGACTAACATTTAATGGTTTGGCCTCAACTCCAAACGATATGTTTGGCGGAAATCCATTACAGCTTACCATCCATATAACACCTTTCCTTCAGTAAAGCATGGAGGTGGTAATATCCTTTTATGGGGATGTTTCTCTGCAGCAGGGACTGGATGGGGCAAAATACCATCAAATTCATGAGGAAATTCTGCTGCCCTCTGCCAGAAAGTTGTCAATGGGAAGAATGTTTACCTTCCAACAGGACAATGACCCAAAGCACACAGCAAAAATGACCACACAGTGGTTGAAGGAGAAAAAGGTGAATGTCCTTGCATGGCCTAGTCTGAGGCCCAGACTTAAACCACATCTGTGGAATGACTTAAGACTGCAGTACACAAATGGTCACCATCAAATTTAACTGAACTTGATCAGTTCGGCAAATATTGCAAAGTCTAGATGTGCAAAGTTAGTAGAGACCTATCCCAACAGACTAAAGGCTGTAATTTAAAGCAAAAGGCCATCCCACAAAATATTGACATAATCCTTTTTCCAACTCTGTGATTCTGTTTTTTATTTTATTTTTATTTTTTCTCTGACATGTTGGTGTTATACCTTTCACTTGAATATTATAAGTTGCACTAGTAAATACAGCTCGATAAAACAACAACACTGTCCGTCTTCATTTCAGGCTGCAAAGCAACACAATTTAATTATTTTAAAGGGGGGGGGGTAATTCTTTTCTATACCCACTGTATATAAAAAAAATTATAATACTGCTAAGGCTATTTTTACTCATGGGTTGGGTAAGTTTAGAAGTGCCCCTGTGAGTGTTAAAATAATGTTTTTCAACTGCAGTTACAGTGATTGCTAGATCGCTTTTAAATTTACCTATGTGTAACCACATAGTAGACATGTGCGTTTCGTTTCGTACGAATCGAAAATTCATACGAATTTCCTAAAATTCGTACATTCGGAAGCATTCAAAATCCGAATTGCTATGCTTCTGAATTGTATACAAAATTTTGTTAACGAATTTCAGATCCAAATTTCATTACAACGGAAATGTGACTGGTGTTTTGTTGACCAATCAGAGGTTTTCTTCTGCTGCTGAGTGAGGGTTGGGAAAATTACCTTTTTTTAATATGGGAGTGGGAGATTCAGATTCGAACAAAATAAGAATGTTTGGTAATATCGTTTTATTATTGTCATAATAATTACGATTATTCGTTATGATGAAGTTAAATTACCTTTTTTGAATATTTGAAATGGGAGTCACCAGCAGGGTCCGCAGTTTCAATTTGAACAGGAGTACGAATCGAAAATTGTTCGTTCGAGCGTTGTGGGAGTCCCTCATAATGAGCACAGCAGGGGTACAGCCCCAGGAGGAAGTCAGCACAGCACAGGGAGGGTGGGAGCCCCTCATAATGAGCATAATGAGTCGACAACTGCCATATTGAGAAAGGTATTTTTTTGTTTTTTAAATTCATCATAACAAATGTTCGGAATGGTTACAAAAAGTAAACGAACCTAATGAAAATTCGTATTTCCTACAAATCCAAATTGAATTTCAGACACTAATTACGAAATACAAACTAATGGCTAAAACGGTGGTTAGTTTTAGATCAGAAGCCATGGAATAAAGTACTAAGTGATTTTGTTGCTCTTATTCTAGGGAGCCAATATTCTTCTAAATGACGATGGAGATGTTAAACTAGGTAAGTGCATAGTGCTGATTTCCTGATTTTTAGGTTTTACCAGCTCTTCAGAAAGGTCAGTGAGATTTTTTATATGAAAAAGAACAAGTGAAGAAAAATGTTGTGTGGTAAAAAGAAACCAATCAAATAGTCATGCAATTTACTGTTTATACCACACTCAATTAGGTCTAAAGAGATTAACCTCCCTGGAGGTATGATTATGTCAGATTTTTGCATCTCAAAGCGGTACAATGTTTTGCATGGAAATTTGGTGCTTTATTTTGTAGGCCTGTAATTCTTAGGAATAATTCACTTAAATCTGTCCAAACAAGAGTCTAGTAGACATCCCGGGTATGATAAAGTTTGAAACACAAAATCATAAATTATAATATAATAAATAACTATAAATGATTATATCAAATAATACAATAATAATAAAATGTATTCAATAATGTAATCAAATCAGAAACACTGAAATTTGCTCAGTTGCAGAATTGTCGCTGTTGCTACTTTCAGTGTCTGATGAGGAATTTCCCCACAAATCGCTATCGCTAAATTCTGAGCGTGATTCTAATTTACTATTGCTGTTTTCTAGCTGTTTTCTAAAACCACTTTTGACGGAAGGGGACACTTTTTGGATGCCATGGACAATCTCCAGTTTCCAGGCAGAAAGAACAGTATATATAATATAAAACTGCATTCAGGGCACTGGACAAACCATTATAGACAAAAGGGATGTGAAATAATTTGATATAGTAATGTAATCTATAAGATTACAGTGTACTGTATGTGTTATATTTCTTTCACTTTTTGAATTTGCCGCCTGGCTCCTTCCCTGTGCGCTGCGACGCTCGCAAGGAATGGAGCCCGGCATATTGATCGAGCGAGGTACATAGCCCACAGACACAGTGGGAGTATATTGTAGGATCCTGGGGATAAGGTGAGTAACTTTCCCAGGATACTGTGACGCAATACCAAGTGTGGCTCGGGGTTCTGCTTTTGGTAATATAAATTCACCCCGAGCCACATTCGGGATTTCCGCCAGGGAGGTTAAAAAGAGAAGTTTGTTAAAGAGAAGCTTCAGTCACATGCATGAAAATCAGGTCAGAAGCTACAAAAACTGACAGTCGCCTGTCTAGGGATCTTGCGCTGTTCTCGCCCAAGCTGTTTTTTCACCGATTTTCAGACCCAGGCACCAGAAGTGGCAGTGTGTACTTGTTAAAACCAGTTACCCGCTCCCCCATCCCCCAAAAAAGAAAAAAATGTGGAGGGGCAAGGAGGAGGAAGAACGAAACTTCCCCTTCTGAGTGAAATTTTAAGGCCACAGTGGCATAAACATTAAAGTGGTTGTAAAGGTTTTTTTTTTATTTTCTAAATAGATTCCTTTAAGCTAGTGCATTGTTGGTTCACTTACCTTTTTCTTTCGATTTCCCTTCTAACTTTGTTTTTTCTTTGTCTGAATTTCTCACTTCCTGTTTCTCCTCAGTAAGCTTATCCCCATCATCTGAGCCGCTCTGGCTGGGGCTTAGTCAGCCAGAACAGCTTACTGAGGAGGAACAGGAAGTGAGATTTAGAAAATAAAAAACAAATCTTTACAACCCCTTTAAAAAATTTCAAGTGTATCTTCAGCTAACAGTTTTGGATAGAGTGTAAAAGTGCTAAAACCTCTGTTAAAGCAGAACTATTTTTAATCCATATAATACAAGCCTTAGTAAATAGATAGGAGGGTATATTATGTTTACCTTTCTTCAGTTGCTTCCTGGCCTAGGCTAAAATGATGTAATATATCCCAGGCATCTTAATGGGCATTTTTTTTATTCTTTCATCTGGAAGAGGGGCTTTCTCAGCTAGGCAATTTCACCTGCCTGCATGCTTGTGCTGAGGCCAGATGGATTCCAGGAAGTAAATTCTAAATGAATCATCTGCCCTTACTCAAGATGGACGGAGCTAGAAATGCTAGGGGGTTGTTTTTCTGTAATGTCTCATCAAAATAAAGCATGAATGGATGGATAGATGGGTGAGTTTGCTTTGAATATTAAACCTTAAATAAATAGAATTTTCATTTTGTGGTGCTCAGATATACATAAGTTCTGCTTTAGAGTAGCCATAAACATAATAAATCTTCCTGCTGAACCGGCCGAAATACAAATGATAACTGTGAAGGCTGAATGTACCAAGTTCATCAGTCGATCAACTTGGGTACAACTGCCCTGTCGGATTCGCTTACGATTATTGCAAGTAACTACTATAGGGCTTCCCTCACTGGAAGAAGACAATCGCCCGGCAGGATGGATTTCCACATCAACACTGTCTATATTGATTTCTTTCTTGCAACCACGGGAAGAAATTCACTACTTGTATGGCCGTCCTTAAGTTGTTTTTGCTATATTATGAAAGACGTGTAGGGTGCTGAACAGGTATTGATTCCAAAAAGAGGAATGGGTTTTCAATTTAGGTCGCTCCAAAGAGTACCGGCCAAGGGTTGGCACATTTCTTTGGATACTGGTGGTTGAAGAGGAAAGCATTAGACATATTTCTAAAGCCCAGAAATGGATTTTATTACAGGTCATTTCTCAGGGGCAGTTTTTATTGCTGTTTGTGTCCCTGCTGGGAAGATTTACCCTGGTTGCTTGTCTTGAAGGCTATTGTCACTGAAACATAAAGTGATAGAAAATCCCAAATAAAGTGATAGAAAATCCCAAATTTTAAGATCACACTGAAACAGGAGGCCAGAGGGAGATCTTCCAATGGGGACACCTGTTTCGAATCTTTCAGTGGGCACACCTGCAATTTACCTGGTATTGTCTTATTTTTGCAGCTGATTTTGGAATTTCAGCTCAACTCACAGCAACCTTTGCCCGGAGAAACTCGTTCATTGGAACACCTTACTGGTAATGTATTTAAAATGAAATAAAACTAGACAGATTGTTCTGCAAATTTGATTGGTTGCCACAAATTCCTGCACTTTGGACATTGCCATTTTTCTATGCACTTCCAAAGTAATTAAACCCAGTTCTGCTTACCAGCCTAGAGAATGCCTATGAAATTTTGAGAGCAGAATATCAAGACAAGCCTGTTGAACAAGCCTATTCATTCTTGATAATTACTTTGTAAGTGCATCATAATCGTAATTTCTTATGACTAATCTGTAGGAAGGAAAACGAAATAGCTCATGACTATTCAGATTGAAAGGGTAAAAACTACAGAATTTATTTCAACTTGAGTATAATTACCTTTAATTATGCCTTTTCTTCAGATGTTTTTTTTTTTTTTTAGGATGGCTCCAGAAGTGGCTGCAGTGGAGCTGAAGGGGGGATACACAGAGCTGTGCGATGTTTGGTCTCTTGGAATTACAGCCATTGAGCTCACTGAACTACAACCACCTATGTTTCACGTACACCCCTTAAGGTAAACATACAAACTACTATGTAGAAAAATAACAATGAAATATCATCATACGATTAAACAAAAACTCTTATGCCCCGTACACACCATCACTTTATGTGATGAAAAAAAACGACATTTTCTGTGAAGTAAAAAATGAAGTTTTTGAAACTTCAATTTTCAAAGACGAAGTTGCCTACACACCATCGTTTTTCTCACAATGTTCTAGCAAAGCGAGGTTACGTTCTCACCACTTTTTCCATTGAAGCTTGCTTCATAAGTAGCTTCTGGGCATGCGCGGGTGAAAAAACGTAGTTTTAAACAACGTTTTTTACTACACACGGTCAATTTCTGTGAAGTAAAAAATGACGTTTTGAAAAACGACACATAAAATTGAAGCATGCTTCAATTTTTTTTGGTCGTTTTTTACAAGACATAAAATGACGTTTTCCCCCACACACGGTCAATTAAAGTGACGTTTTTAAAAACGTCGTTTTTTTTCATCACATAAAGTGATGGTGTGTACGGGGCATTAATGTTTATCTAAACCAGGGTTTCTCAACCAGGGTTACATGGAACTGTAGGGTTCCTCCAGAGGTTGCTAGGGGTCCCTTGAGCAATGAACAAATTCTGCCTCTCAAATAAGTTCTTACTGACACCATTGATCTTTTTAGCTATCTGTAAGGGGCTAAATCTTCCCAATGACCACAAATGTAAGGAGCATTCTTCCCACTGACCATCACACTAATGTATCACAAGTTGTAGGTATAGTACTTTTTAGCAGGGGTTCCCGGAGACTGGAAAGTTATTTCAAGGGTTCCTCTCTGTTGAAAAGGTTGACAAAGGCTGCTCTAAACCCAAAAACAAAAATGTAGTACATTGTAGCTGACAAGTCCTTCGATAACCAGATCCCTCTTATTTCATTACTTTTTTATTTTTCTCTACTCCCCTACTGGAAACCCTTTTTTTACTTAAAGGCTTAGTTTATAAGGATGACAGACATCTCACATACATACAGAGCAGTAATAACCAAACTCTATCACACACACACACAGAGGTTTCATTTAGAAACTGACCAACCAACCAAGTCTCTGAGACTTCTGAACTATGTTATTTGCAGCTTAATCTATTCCATCGGCAGGACACTTCTCAAATCATTAAGAAATCACTGACAAGTGCATTTTAGCTGTATTTAATCTTCTAATGTGCGTCAACCTGCTTTAGGGCCAGTGTTGCAAGTTGATGGGAATGCCAAACCCACTTGAAGCAGATCACATGCAGATCAGAAAAAGGCCACCTGCAGGTTAAATGCACCCGTCATTGAATCACATGTATACTGTATATAGCTGCACCAGGTATGTTGTGGTCATTCAGGTGCTTATCTAATAGTTTCTTGAAACCATCGATGACCACCGCCTGTGGAAGGGAATTCCACATCCTTGCCGCTCTTACAGTAAAGAACCCTCTACGTAGTTTAAGGTTAAACCTCTTTTCGAGCTTAACTACTCTATTTTATTTAGCTTGGGCTAAATATAATTTCTTTGAGTGGCCCTTTTTTTTTTGCGATTTGAAAATAATTTTGAATTATGTTATGTTCAACTGACGCAACTGGCACAAACCCAAATGCCCATGGACTGTGGTTCTTAAACTGCTTTTGCATTCTTGTTGACATGTGGGGAAGAAATATATCTGCTCCGAACAAAGGCCTGCATCAGAATTGGCAAAATACATTTATCGCAGGTGTAACTTGCATGTTGCTCAGAACGTACAAATTTGACAATGTCTATGTATAACGGAATCCTACTAAACCAATGGACAACATGCTTTCTTTGCAATGTTCCGGGTTCTAATCCTACTGGGGGGCACTATCTGTATGTTCCTTTTTTTTTTTTATCTGGGTTCTCAAGTTTCCTCCCACAATCCGAAAATACTGATGGGTAACAGGCAATCTGATCAAACTGGTTTAATAGAGAAATTGTGAATGCATGTGCTTGCATGAGTGCAGAATGGAACATGTTGCCACCACTGTAAAAATATAGGAAACAACTACCAGATTTCTTCACCAATCAGATGTGCAAACTTCTGCTACCCAACTGTCTCAAACAGAAAAGCGACAGCGATCCATATTTCTAAAGTAGCAGCAAAATGTAGATGGATTTATTGTAAGACATACAGTATGACCAGTTCCCCTTTCTATTTAATTATTGTGATAATTCCCTTTTTCACTTGAATGCTTACTGCAAGTTATGTGGATAGAAGAATTAGGCATATATAGAATAGAGATTGTCCATGTTCACGCATTTTGCTCCTTTAGCCTTTTCAATATGCACATTCATAGAACATATATTATAGTTTTATCATTTAGCCTGATTGTGTTTATGGTCTTCATCCCTTTCTCACTTAATTTCTAAGATGGTATCTGCCTCTGTTTCTCATGACTGCCTTCCTCTCTCCATCCAGGGTTCTCTTTCTGATGTCTAAAAGTGGCTACCAACCCCCTAAACTGAAGGACAAGTCAAAATGGTGAGCACTGTATAAAATATCCACACAAATGTAGCTCTGTATTCACTGATAAATCATTAAAGTAGTAATAAACCCTCAGCTTTTTTTTTTTATAGCATTTAGAATAAACTCAACATTCTCTAGTAAACTTTTTGTTATAATTCTCACCCTGGCAATTGTAGTTTACACCTTTCAATAGTGCTGCTTCCCTGAATTTCTGGTCTTTACAGGAAAGGGTAAACAGTGGACCGTGCAGTCAGCAGATAATCTATTTAATTAGAGAAGGGAGGTGCAGGGGAGAGCCTTGCCATCCTAAGCTACAGGGCTCTGTTTCCATTGACACACAGTGTAGGGAGACACAGCTCTAGTCCCTGCCCTGCATGCAAGAATGGCTTCATAGGATGTTGCAAGACAAAGGAGCCACCCTGAAACAGGAAACCCATTACAGTGATCGTGTTATTCGCTTCAACTCATAGGTGTTCGCAGCCTACTGCATTAGGGTGTGCACCCCAAAGCTCACACACACACATGCATGTGTGTCTATATATATATATATATATATATATATATGGCCCTGGCACATTGATCTCCCTGCCGGCACAATGAAAGAGGAGTGTAGTCTTATAGCAGATCCGGTGAGATAGACATCTTTCCCATCTCCCTGTTGCTACACAGAGCAATAAAGCTAATGCGCACTAGGTGATTAGGGTGTGCCTGGGTACACCTGACACATCCTGTGCACACGCCTATGCTTCAACTCAAATGTAGGAAAGGATGAAAAGATAAAGAAAAAACATACTCACTTAAGCTGGCAATACACTATTTATTTTTGGATGAGCACTTAACTACTTGCTGACCTGCCGCCGTCGTTTTACGGCGGCAGGTTGGCTCCCCTGCGCGAGAGCCCATAGCTCTACGTCGGGTCTCTCGCAGGATACTAGGGGCGCGCGCGCTCGCCCCCGAGTCCCGTGCGCGTGCCCGGCGGGCGCAATCGCCGCCCGGCACCCGCGATTGCTCATTACAGAGCGGGGACCGGGAGCTGTGTGTGTAAACACACAGCTCCCGGTCCTGTCAGGGGGGGAAATGCTGATCCTCTGTTCATACAACGTATGAACAGAAGATCAGTGATTTCCCCTAGTGAGGCCACCCCCCCCCACAGTAAGAACACACCCAGGGAACATACTTAACCCCTTCCCCGCCCCCTAGTGTTAACCCCTTCACTGCCAGTGGCATTTTTATAGTAATCCAATGTATTTTTATAGCACTGATCGCTATAAAAATGCCAATGGTCCCAAAAATGTGTCAAGTGTCCGCCATAATGTTGCAGTACCCAAAAAAAATTGCTGATCGCCGCCATTACTAGTAAAAAAAATATATTAATAAAAATGCCATAAAAATACCCCCTATTTTGTAAACGCTATAACTTTTGCGCAAACCAATCAATAAACGCTTATTGCGATTTTTTTTAACGAAAAATATGTAGAAGAATACGTATCAGCCTAAACTGAGGAAAAAAATAGTTTTTTGATATATTTTTGGGGGATATTTATTACAGCAAAAAGTAAAAAATATAATTTTTTTTCAAAATTGTCGCTCTATTTTTGTTTATAGCGCAAAAAATAAAAACTGCAGAGGTGATCAAATACCACCAAAAGAAAGCTCTATTTGTGGGAAAAAAAGGACGCCAATTTTGTTTGGGAGCCACATCGCACGACCGCGCAATTGTCAGTTAAAGCGACGCAGTCCCGAATAGCAAAAAGTGCTCTGGTCTTTGGGCAGCAATATGGTCCGGGGCTTAAGTGGTTAAACATTTGGACAAAAATTCTCAAATAGGTTGTAAAGGTTTAATTTTTAAAAAAAAAACAAACATATCATAATTACCTCCACTGTGTAGTTCGTTTTGCACAGAGTGGCCTTGATCCTCGTCTACTGGGGTCCCTCGGCGGCTGTCTCGGCTCCTCCCTGCAAGTGCAAACCCCTTCTGAGAAGCGTTCTCCCAAGGGGGTTAGCTTGCAGACATGCTCCCATGACATACAATCTGCATCCATAGGCGCCAACCAGGGGCGGACTGACAACTCATGGGGCCCCCGGGCAATAGAAGATTATGGGGCCCCTCTGGCTTACAGATGGCCACCACGCCAGGAGGCAGTGCCGAGGCAGGGCAGCTAAAATCTTGGGATCTTCACATTAAAAGCATGTCAGTTTCGGACATATCAGGGACAGATCTAAAAAAAACACAGATTTTTACATACTGTCCCTGGTTTTACTGAGCCTGGCAACCCTGATGGGGCCCCCTAGTGGCATGGGGCCCTCGGGCAGTGCCCGAGTGACTCAATGGTCAGTCCGCCCCTGGCGCCAACTGTATGACTCGTCTCCGCCCCCCGCATCATTGGATGTGATTGACAGCAGCCAATGACTGCGCTGCTATCAATCATCCAATGAAGAGCCGACAAGGGCTGGGGGAAAGCAACACAGGATTGCGCCCACGGAGATTCGGGGCTCAGGTAAGTAGAACGGGGGCTCGGGGGGGGCCGGAGAGTGCAAGGTGTTTTTTCACCTTAATGCATAGGATACATTAAGGTGAAAAAACACGAAGCTTTACAACCCCTTTAATGAATGCCGTTTGAAAGTACTTGAGGATTTAATTTTCTTTTTACATTTGGAATGAATGGACTTCCCAATGAAAACCACATACAAATGAAAATTTGTTTCATACTGCTCCTTCATTTTTTCCAACTTCATCATTAAAAAAACAAATGTTTATTTGATTCCGCTAATGATTATAGAATCAAATTAATCAAATGAATGCTCTTAACATGAACAGTTTTTAATAAAATTCTACTAGTGTATAGTCGGCTTAAGTGATTTAATCAGCTGCTGAAAGTGCTTAAAACACTAATGCCGCGTACACACGGTCGTTTTTCGGCATGAAAAAAAAAACGACATTTTTCAGCATGTCCAAAAAACGAAGTTTTTCCAACTTCATCATTAAAAACGATGTTGCCCACACACCATCGTTTTAAAAAAATTATGAACAAAGCACAGTGACGTACAACACGTACAACGGCATTCTGAAGGGGAAGTTCTATTCGCCTTTGGGCTGCTTTTAGCGGATTCCTTGTTGTTAGTAAAAGACGAATTGCGCTTTTTTGTCTGTTACAGCGTTTACTCCATTATGAATGGTAGTTTTACCTGAACGAGCGCTCCCGTCTCATAACTCGCTTATGGGAATGCGCGGATTTAAAACGTTGTTTTAGCCCACACACGATCATTTTTTACAACCCGACATATTAAAAAAACGACATTAAAAAATGCAGCATGTTCAAATTTTTTTTTTGTCGTTTTTCAGAAGCCCAAAAACGATGTGAAGCCCACACACACGATTTTAAATGACGTTTTTAAAAACGTCGTTTTTTTTCATGCCGAAAAACGACCGTGTGTATGCAACATAAGGGTTTAATACAACTTTCACTGTATTTTTTTAAAATGCAACTAGTCCTTAAGTTGATATAAGGCTCTTTTAATACCCTGTACAGCAACACTCAGAGAGGAGAGGGAAGGTAGATAACCTCATCAAACTCTGCTGCTCCCCCATTGTCCAATCAGCAGGCTTGGAGCGCAGAGGTGACACCACTCTATTTCTAGTTGGTAACAGAGTAAGTTGTGTTACCCACCATTATCAAGGGTATTTCCCCCAATGGGGTTTTTGGGCAGCTCAATTATTGAATTAGAGACAATGTATAAAAAATGGTTTTATTTTATAATACGTACGAAAAAGATTTTCTGGTAGTTAAAGGGTCACTAAAGGAAAAAAATGTTTTGCCTAAAATTAATGTCTGCAAGACATAATAGTGTAATGATTCTGTTAAAAAACGAGTAAATACCTATTAAATGCCTTCATCTATATCACCTCCGGCGTTCTAGTTTCTGTTCTCTCATTCACTTCCTGGTTTGCGGCGCTCGTTCATGTAAGAACTACATTTCCCAGTATGAATTGCGGCACGCCCAGTAATTCACACCTCCTTGAAGTCTCTAACACGTAGAGAGCGTCCTGCCACACAGATGTAGTTCCCAGGAGGGGGTGAGCACGTTACTGACCACCGCAGTAAAGCCTACCAGGCAGTGAACAGAACAGAGAAGAAATAGAGTGACTTCTGAGCAAAAACGAACAATGAGGAAGTGAAAAGAGGAATGTCTGCAGGTAAAGGATGCTTATTATGAAAAAAAAATGTTTTCCTTTACAACCCCTTTAAGATATGAGTTACGGTAGTACAAAGTAATTAAAATTCCATACATATAGGTAGCAAAAAACAACAAATTGTCATACACCTTGGCATGTGTAGATACAAGCATGTAGCATGTAGCTGAACGGCTGAAGAAGACCCGTTTAAGGGTTGAAACGCGTTAGACTTTGCTCCATGCTTGTATCTACACATGCCAAGCTGTATGACAATTTGTTGTTTTTTGCTACCTATATGTATGGAATTGTAATTACTTTTGTACTACCGTAACTCATATCTTAACTACCAGAAAATCTTTTTTGTACGTGTGATTATAATACATTGTCTATAATAATTCAATAATCGAGCTGCCCAAAAACCCCAATGGGGGGAAATACCCTTGATACTTGTTCTCAGGGTAAGCAGCACTATCTCTCTGCAGATGTGTTTTTTCCTTTTTCTCGTTGTGTTACCCACCTGGCTGTGCTTCTGGCAGAGCTGTGGACTGAATGCACAGAAATTCAAGTCCTTTAGTGAGAAAGACATATCCATATTTTGTAAGTCTATTTCCATTTTTTTCTTAGGGCTTTGCTTTAATAAAGACCTTCAAAGTATCCAGTGTCTTGTGTATCCAAATAATGCAGCTATGTCAAACAACCATGGGCTTAGATTTTATTGTGTGTTCTCCTCTCTGGTTTTGTCCTTTTAGGTCCCCAGCTTTCCACAACTTTATCAAAATAGCATTGACTAAAAACCCCAAGAAGAGACCAAGTGCCTCCAAGATGCTGACAGTAAGTCCTCTAGAATGCTATATACCAGACAGGACCATAGCGATGAAAAACATTCCAATCCTTTCTTTGGGGTGTCCTGCTGCGTAGTCCTAATAGTCCCAATTCTAGAATAAAAAAAGGGAAGGGGTAAAAACTATTGTGGCATTTACCGTATTTGCCGGTGTATAAGACGACTGGGCGTATAAGACGACTGGGCGTATAAGACGACCCCCTAATTTTACAGCCAAAATGTTGGTTTTGGGATATACTCGCCGTATAAGACTACCCCCTTCCTACTAGTCATGCCTCGCCTCACGGTGCCACCATTACATGCCAGACTGTGCCCCACTACATGCCAGACTGTGCCCCACTACATGCCAGACTGTGCCCCATTACATGCCAGACTGTGCCCCATTACATGCCAGACTGTGCCCCATTACATGCCAGACTGTGCCCCATTACATGCCAGACTGTGCCCCATTACATGCGAGACTGTGCCCCATTACATGCCAGACTGTGCCCCATTACATGCGAGACTGTGCCCCATTACATGCCAGACTGTGCCCCATTACATGCCAGACTGTGTCCCATTACATGCCAGACTGTGCCCCATTACATGCCAGACTCGCTGTGCCCTTACCTTATCCTAAGACATGCAGAATCGCGGCCGTACGTTTTTTCAAAAGCCGCGCCTCCTACGTCTTCTGTTCCGTGATAGGCGGAACACTCAGCCTCCCAGGAGGCACTGTGTTCAGTGTTCGCCTATCACGGAGGCCCCACGTCCGAGGACGAGAGGGCCTCCGTGATAGGCGGACACTAAACACAGGACGAGAGGGCCTCCGTGATAGGCGAACACTGAACACAGTGCCTCCTGGGAAGCTGAGTGTTCCGCCTATCACGGAACAGAAGACGTAGGAGGCGCGGCTTTTGAAAAAACATACGGCCGCGATTCTGCATGTCTTAGGATAAGGTAAGGATGTTAGGTTATATAAGACGACCCCCGACTTTTAAGAAGATTTTAAGGGGATAGAAAGTCGTCTTATACGCCGGAAAATACGGTACTCACATATAGGAAGCTTTGGGAATAGTATGGGGGTTGGGGAATGACTTGCATGTTCTAGTTTATTTATCTTCAAGTTCAAGTCTTTTCAAAATGTATTTATATGATCTAAGTAGGTACTGAACTTTTGGTTTAAATTACATTTATTAATATTCAGTGAATAAATAATGTTATGACAGAGAGAACATAGTAGGTGTCCTTTTTTCCACCAGAATATGCAGAAGTGCATCAAAGCAGTTATTAAGTATCCAGATCCAGCGCTCCAAAAGTCTAAAAGAGAAAAAAAGCAATATACTTTATTATCTGAATTAATGTTTATATCCGGAGATGTTGCAGAATATTGATGGAACATTTGAAGGCTCTGAGAAACCAGATTTGCCAATCTTGCAGATCATAGGCTTCTCGTAGATCTTTTTATCCATAGAAGCTTATATGTGTGCTTTAATGATGGGAAAGGGATGCTAATTAAAAGTAGAATAAAGAAATGCTCCTGCTTTTGATGCCCTATATCTCTTTATAATGACTGGTCTTCAAGCAGCAGGACATCTGTCATTATAATTTTTCTTCAGACTTCTGCCATATTAGGAATGAAACCCAGGAATTCTAGCATTGTGTACTTCTTAAGAAGAAACTGGTTGGGGCATTGACCTACCTTTTTACAATTTGGAGATATATGATAATGGTCTAATTTTTGCTTAAGGCTTCATTTCCACTGGCGTTTTTACAGCCACTGTTGTTAGGCTTTTTTACAGCTTAAAAACGCCTGTCCATGTTTATTTTGTAAAAAAAAAAAAAATATATATTTTTTTTGTGAGCTGCAGCTTTAAAAATGCCGCGGTCGCGTTTTTGAGCGTTTTCGCGCGTTTTTTAACGTCTGGCGTTTTTACAGCTCTACTCTGGAGCTTCAGAACGCCCTGGTCCTGCGTTTTTTTTACAGCTCAAAAACGCCTATGCCATTTGCAGCTCAAAAACGTCTATGTGGGCATGATGCCATAGAATAACATGGACAGGCGTTTTTAAGCTGTAAAAAACGCTCAGAAAAGTGGCTGTAAAAACGCCAGTGGAAATGAAGCCTAAACATTATTTTATGGCTTCTGCAAACTTAGTTTGATGCAGTGTCAGGTAAAAAATTGATTGACTTCTATAGCCAACAAAGGCCCCTTTCACACAGTCTTTCCAATCATGTCCGCCTGTCAGTTTTTCAGGTGGACCTGATGGGACTCTCCATGCTCCATGCACATGTCAGCAGTGTCCGGATCCGAAACCCTATTTTCCATCCGTCTGGAGAATCGGATCGGATAAAAACGGACAAGTGGTCCGTTTCTACCGGATTTCCCCATAGAGGGGAGTGGGGCTCTGACAGGTCTGTGAGCGGAGTCGTACCTGTCATCCGCTTGCTCAGTGGGGATCAGCAGAGCAATCCCTGCTGAGCAAAGCGAAGTTCGTACATGGACAAGACCGTGACTTGTCATTTGTCTATTGCTCTTTGTTTGTCTTCTTTTTTTCACTTTTCTCTGACTTTTCACAGCACCAGTTTGTTGCTCAGACAGGACTCTGTCCTTTTCTAACACAAGAATTACTGGAAAAGTTAAGAAACCCAGAAAAACACAGTGAAAATTCAAACCCTGAAGAGGATGACACAGAGGTAAGGTCTTATTATGAAATTAATTAATCATTTAATTTAATTTATAAAACAATTTTTTGTATACTGAAAAGTTTGGAGACCCCTGCTCTAGAGATATGCTATGTCCACCCCGCTCATTGCATAGCAAGATCCAAACTTATTTAAACAGCAAACAAGCCCAGTACCATATAAACAGTCAATAATAGATTGTCCTAGCTTAAAGTGGTTGTAAGCCCTGACATATACCCAGTGAAGTGGACAACCCCAGATGATACACAGGGATAAAACAAATCCTTCTACATATGTTATGTTTGTTTATCTGCACAACTTCTCTACAACCCTTTAAAAGTGAAGATTTGTGATAAAATTCTTATGCATCTGTGAGGAATACAGAGGAGGAGGTGGAGACCTGGAGTTCGAGCTCTTATGCACTGTGTGAGAGCTTATTGGAGAAAAGGGACCCCCCCCCCCCTTTACATAGGCAGAGGAGCAAAGGAACATGCAGAGCTGTATTCTGAATTGACAGCCTGTGTTCTTAACTCCCTCCCAGACACAAATTGTATCTCATGTATTGGGAGAACTTCTCAGAAGGGACTTGAGCTGATAACCGAGGAACAAAGCACCAGAGAGAAATTACACTTCGTGCTTTGAGAGAGACAAGTAAACACTACAGATACAGTAAATGTGCTTAGTTCAAATTACATGACTGGGGTTTACAACTACTTTAATTAAATATGAACCTAAAGTGAGATGGTACAGAAACACAACTCTATAAACCAACACCTTTACTGGAAATAAATCACTACAAAGAGCCACACCTTCAGTTTCATTGTCCATTCTGAGAGAGTTCAAGAAGCCCCATGAAAAGCCTTTGCATTTACTACTTTTCGGAAAGTCAGAATGTAAGACACACCTACAGTACTTCCCATTGACCGTTCCCAGGCCATGTATTAAGTTGCACAGGAAGTAGGCATTGCTGTGCAGGACACAAGCAGTTGGCAACTATCTTTAATGATCATCAGAAAGTGAGAGTATATAGACATTTTTGGGGGGTTTCCAGGGACACTGATTTAGCATGAATAAAGAATTCTATTTTCTAAATATCTAAACCCATGGTTTTGTCTTTTGTTTCATCGTTTTCTATCAACTTTGTTATATTTGACTCCACTTCAATCCGAAATCAACATTTCATTCTTTTTTACCAATAATGGTAAGCTGAATCATATGTTGGCTACTTCTAATATTGACTTTAGGATATCCTTGGTACAATATCTATGCCAGAGATTGCAGTTCCTCCCACTTGCTATAGCAAGTATGAGAGAGGCTCACTCTTGTATATTTTCAGGCATTTGGTTTGATTTCAAGGCCTTACTACTCAAGGAGATGCTAGTTCATGCTTCAGTTCTTCAGCGACTAACAAAAACTGAATTATTGTTTTCTGTGGACCATTTACTCATGCAAGAGCAAATAGTAGAGACATTCCCTTCAATTTTTAATAATGGGAAGTGTTTAGTGTGTGTCATGGAGTTATCATCAGCACTTCATTTTATTACTTTTAAAACTACCCGATTGACAAAACATTTGATGTGTCACAGCTCTTCTCAGCATTCTCTCGCATCCTCTCCAAAAAACACCAACCCAAAGCCAACCGTTCATCCTCAGACATTCAATGTGAGTAGCAGTGGTCACAGATGGGGAGGAGAGATGTATTTGTATTCTCTGTGGATTTTTTTTTTACCCTTTTTTTTTTTCTCCTTAGTGCGCCAGCTAAAGAATAAGACACAAAAGGAAGAACCAAGTGTAGCAAGGGTAATTTAACTATGCTAACATTAGTTCTTCAACATTTTCTGGGAGTTTTTATTGCATTGGATAATATAATATAATATTTGCTTTGTCTCATGCAACTACATAGTGTTTAGATATGATTGTTCTGCATTTCATGAAGTTATGAGGTGTAAAATTGACCTTTGCATCCTCATACTGTTTACTGGTGAACTCAGTAGGTTGCAATTTTTGTAAACCATGGACACTCATTTATACAGTGTTTACAGTGTTTGTTTCCCACTAGGCAGCCTAGTGAAACCAGTTGTGGGTGGGAGCTTACTCTGGGCCCCAGTAACTTCCAAATGTTAGTGAAAAAAATAATTAATTTTGAGCTGCAATCTTTAACTTAAACTTATTAAGCTCACGTTGCCAGAAACAATCCACAGGCTAACATTCTCTGACGTGTTTTGCCCTTTAGTTAGAACCCATTAGAGGTGAAATACAGTATGTCCGGAAAGTATTCACAGCGCTTCATTTTTCCACATTTTGTTATGTTACAGCCTTATTCTAAAATGGATTACATTCATTATGTTCCTCAAAATTCTACAAACAATACCCCATAATGAAAAAGAAGAGAAATCGCGCTACCCGTTAACCAAGTGAAAACTTAAATCAAAAAATCACTACGTTAAGAATGTCAATAAGGGGTAGCGCAATTTTTCTTCTTTTTTATTTTTTTTTTATTTTATTATTTTGCTCTTGTACCGATTTGTTTACATGCTAATCGCAGCTCCCAAATTGAACATACTGTAATTTGTGTTACAGTTGTTTCTCTTCTTTTAGTACTTTTAGCGTGTTTTTTTTCCATTTTTCTAAATACCCCATAATGACAACGAAAAGTTTGTTTGAAATGTTTGCAAATTTATTAAAAATAAATAAGGAAAGAAAATCACATGTACATAAGTAGTCATAATCTTTGCTCAATACTTTGTTGAAGCACCATTTGCGCCAATTACAGTCTCAAGTATTTTTGAGAATGATGCTACAAGCTTGGCACACCTATTTTTGGGCAGTTTCTCCCATTCTTCTTTGCAGGACCTCTTACGCTCCATCAGGTTGGATGGGGAGCATCTCTGCACAGCCATTTTCAGATCTCTCCAGAGATGTTCAATCAGTTTCAAGTCTGGACTCTGTCTGGGCCACTCAAGGACATTCACAAAGTTGTCCCATAGCCACTCCTTTGTTATCTGGGCTGTGTTCTTGGGGTCATTGTCCTGTTGGAAGATGAACCTTCATCCCAGTCTGAAGCACGTATTCATTAAGTATGTCTCTGTACATTGCTGCATTCATCTTTCCCTTGATCCTGACTAGTCTCCCAGTTCCTACCGCTGAAAAAGATCTCAAGAGCATGATGTTGCCATCTCCATGCTTTACTATACGGATGGTATTGACCAGGTGATGAGCGGTGCCTTGTTTCCTCCAGACATGTCACTTGCCATTCAGGAAAAAGGGTTCAATCTTTGTTTCATCAGACCAGGGAATTTTGTTTCTCATGGTCTGAGAGTCCTTCAGGTGCCTTTTGGCAAACTCCAGGTGGGCTGTCATGGGCCTTTTACTGAGGAGTGGCTTCTTTCTGGCCACTCTACCATACAGTCCTGATTGGCGGAGTGCTGCAGAGATGGTTGTTCTTCTGGAATGTTTTCCTCTCTCCACAGAGAAACTCTGGAGCTCTGTTAGAGTGACCAAGGGGTTCTTAGTCACCTCCCTGACTAAGGCCCTTCTTCTCCCAATCACTCAGTTTGGCTGGGCGGCCCGCTCTAGGAAGAGTCCTGGTGGTTCCAAACTTCTTCCATTTAAGTATGATGGAGGCCACTGTACTCATTGGGACTTTCAATGCTGCAGAAATGTTTCTGTACCTGTGCCTCGATACAATCCTGTCTCAAGGGTCTACAGACAATTCCTTGGACTTCAGGGCTTGCTTTGTGCTCTGACATGCACTGTTAACTGTGGGACATTATATAGACAGGTGTATGCCTTTCCAAATCATGTCCAATCAACTAAGTTTACCACAGGTGGACTTCAATCAAGTTGTAGAAAGGCTGTGAATAATTATGTACATGTGTGTTTTTTTTTTTTTTTTATACATTTGCTAAGATTTTAAACAAACTTCTTTCAGATTGTCATTATGGGGTATTGTTTGTAGAATTTTGAGGAAAATAATTAATTTAATCCATTTTGGAATAAGGCTGTAAAATGTCAAGCGCTGTGAATACTTTCCGGATACAATTTACATTAGAGCTCACCTCCCTGACTAAGGCCCTTCTCCTCCGAACCTACTTCCGACCACTACATAGCAGATTTACTGCTACAGGGCGGCCGCGCTGCGCAGGATTATGTACTGTATATATATTGAAGGAGAAATTAGATTTTTTTTTTGATTGGCTTGGTTTTATTGCTGAAAGTAAAAAATATAATTTTTTCAAAATTGTCAGTCGTTCTTTGTTTCTAGCACAAAAAAATTTAAAACGCAGAGGTGATCAAATACCACCAAAAGAAGGTTCTATTTGTAAAGGGAAAAAAAGGACATCCATTTCATTTATGGGAAAAGCATTGCATGACCGCGCAATTGTCAGTTAAAGTAACGCAGTGCCGTATTGCAAAAAATGGCCTGGTAAGGTAGAGGGGTAAATCTTCCGGAGGTGAAGTGGTTAATATAGATTGGAATAGGAAAGCAAGCATCAGTTTCTTGGGACATTACTTCAGCAACAGTGACGGATTTTAGCTGCTTTAGCCTAATCTCTTTTGTCTTTTAAGGCTGACCCAGAATTGGGCCCTCAGGTACCTCAAAGTCCACCCCCAGGGCCATACATAAGGTAAGTTAGGAAAGGTCAACTTTTTCTTTCAATTCCTTGGGACCAAAAACTATATAAAGTGCATACATTGTTTTTGTATTCTTGGTGAGTGTGTATGTCTTTGTACAGCAAAGCTATTACATTATCGTCAAAAGTTTTCACAGTCAAACCCATCACCTTCTCAGCAGTAACAAATAGCAATGAGGGTACTCACAAATGTCCAAAATCTAGTTCTGTGGTTGTCGGGTGGCCATGTTCACTTTAGAGCTTTTTCCCCCCAAAACATTATAACAAAATGTATTGGTAGGAACATGCCTCATTGAAAACAAATTTTTGACTTCCACGCAGACAGTCGTTTTTTTCTATCGTTTTTTTATCCATAGGAACATTTTAAAACATGTTCTATTTTTTTTCACCGATGGAAAACAAACTGATGGGGCCCACACATGATCGGTTTGTCCGATGAAAACTGTACATCGGTCTCTTCTCATCAGACAAACCGATCATGTGTACAGGGCTATACATTCCTTTAAAATAGCACAAATATGTTCATTTAGCGTGTACAAAAGGCTAGTATCTAACACTGACTTTCATATTACAGCTTCTGCTCTGATGATGATGAAGATGATGACGATGACTATGACGATGTTGATATGTAAGTGCGAGACTGCAACAAATAATAAGTATGATTTCCAAGCTGATCCATGTAGTGCTGTAGTAGGTCCTTGCTAATGCTAATCTATATGGAGTTCTAGCTAGCAATAAGACACTTTAAATTGCCGTATAGGAGTGTGGATTAGCCCCCTGTTTGTCTCAACGTGCCACCAAGCAAACTTATGTACTGAAGCTTTTACCTGCATAGCTATACATATTGCCAGTTCTTCAGTTGCTTAAAGAGGAATCGAACACTGGAAGCTGTGCCCCAAAAGGCAGGAAGAGGGCAAAGAACTAGTGCCCAGTACTGCCTATTGCCCCCCTGCAGCTGATATTTTCCCCATTACATACCTTGTCTTGTTCTGTGGCTATCTTAATTAAGGAAGGCTTTTCTCCCTCATATCAGAGCTTCCAGCAAGGAGAACAGTGAGCAGCACAGTAGTCACATCAACAAATCCCATTTAAAATCTCCCGAGACTAGCAGTCAGCTCCGAAATGCCTAGGTACCCTCATATACCAAGAAGTGCGCCGCCACTTTTCAGGAGGAATTCCAGACAAAATTAACATTTTATATGGCTTTACTAATTTTTCCAAGTGTCTCCTATAACATAACAAATCTTAAATTTTTTTTTAGTTCAGTTCCATTTTAACAATGTAATGGACACATGAGCTTTTGTTGCTGATAGTAAAGCAAGCATCAGACTTTAACATAGAGCTGAACATGCAGGCACAGTCTAATCACTGGCAAAAGTATCTTCTAAATACTGCTGAGTGATCTATAAATTTGTATGTACTAATCCACATGTGTCAAACACAAGGCCCATGGGCAAAATTTGGCTTGCCATGCCTTTTAATGTGGCCCTTGCACCTCTCCTGCAGCTGCAGCTGCAGCACCCACCCCCACCCCCAACTTGTCTCAGCAGTCAGCAGCAGAGAGGAGGACATACCTCCTTTATGGAAATGGTACATAAAGGGTAATTGTGGTTGCAGGGGGTGCAGAATCAGAGGTGATGGAGGTACAGAAATAGTAGTGAGAGATGAAGTGTTTGGAGTAAAGGGGACGAAGCTTGTGTAAAGAGATGTAATGGGGGATACTCAAGGTGAAGAATGTGGGGTTGTGTGAGATGCAGCGTAACAGGGTATTGGGGATATGGGATGGGGGGTTGCTTGGAGTAGTATGGGATCTAGGAGGCGCAGAGTGTGTTGGAGTATTGGAGATGTAGGGGGTGCAGATTGTGAATTAGTGGGAATGGAGAGGCTCGTCTCTGTCATCTAAAACCAGTAATGATAGAATGCAGAGGCAGTTATTTAATATGATAAAGAGTAGATACAGTTATATAGTCTTATAAATACAATTGACCCTTTTGAGGGCAACCAAAATGCTGATGTAGCCTGCAATGATATTGAGTTTGACACCCCTGAACTAATCTTTGTGTGAATAAAAGTGTTAGGGGAGGAGCAGGGAGTAACTGGAAGAAAGACACCGCTGGTGTGGATTTTTGAAGGCGACAGTAACCATTGCAACAAATACGAAGAAAGAGGATGGATAGCCGCACTCATTGGAGTGCGGCTATCCATCCTCTTTCTTCGTATTTTATGCATGGTCAGTGCATTTCCAGCACCCACGGTATCCTGAGTCAGTCCATCTCTACATAGTGACCCACCTGGAGCGGTGATCCCTTCTCTTAACCATTGCAACAGGTTTCTAGCCTGTCCATTCAGCTATTGTCATTTGAGCAGCAAACCTGCGATGTCTGTTGTACAATATATTTTTATTAGTTTTTGTAGTTACAATCCAACCAATTTTACAGCATATAAAAACAGATAACAAGGGATTAAAGAAACACATTTCTCTAATATCGTTCAGGAAAAGTTTCAACATGTAGATTATGCAACGCTTTCAATCAGGCTATAAAGCCACACAATCTGATTTTCCGACAGGAATTGTGTGATGACAGGCTGTTGTCGGAAAATCCGACCGTTTGTATGCACCATCGGACAATTGTCGAATTTTCCGCAGACAAATGTTGGATAGCATGCTTTAAAATTTTCCACCAACAAAAGCAACTTTTATATCCAATCTTATAAGGGAAGTGGCATGAATGTTTTCTTTGAGCAAGTTGTGGTGTTTGGTAGGCTTTTGAAGTATACATATAAATGCTGCTGAGAGAGCCTTGGTCTGAAATGGCTCACCTTTTCAGATCACTTGTTCTGTGACCAGCTTGGGTAACTTTTATCTCATGCCTGTTGGTACATAGAATATTTTAGAAGTATGTGCTTCCCCTTGTGTCTGTGCGATTGTATTCATAAGTAGGTATGGTTTGTATTTGCTTTTAAAACAATCTGTGTTAAACTAATTTATTTTTCTCAAGACCTGGCAGTGTGGACCTCTATAATGACATATCTGCTGATGAGTCTCCCCCTCCGCTTCCCCCTAAGGTAACGCTCATCTCTGTGAATTTAGTCTACATAGTCTACATACAACACCTGTTGCCCTTTCTCATTTCTCATTTACTCTGTCTACTTTATACCGCAGCCCAGATTTCGCACCTCCTCTGCTGATGTAAAACGGGATCAGGATCGCCTACACACTCCTAGCACTTTGGTACGATGCTCCAGTGGACCCAGTGCACCAAGTGCACCCAGAAATGCAGCACAAGCTTTTCAGGAAAGTTTAAGGAAACAGTTGTCCGCAGCTAGTTCTGGTGAGTAGTGCTAAGCACAGAGCAGCTGCTGGATAGGCAAACATGGAAATGGATTGGAGTATGTGGTAGAAGGATCTAATACACCATACATGCTTTAAAAAATATCTACAGTAAACCCAAGAATATACCCAGATAGCAAGCAAGCTGCAAGTTTAAAAATGACTTGCTAAGCTTTTGCTTGACTTGCCAGGCTTCACAAGTTTGTTGCACAATTGCAGCAAGTCTGCGTTGCATGACTCCAGGTCAACTTTCTTTGCAAACATTCTTCAAGTTCTGGTTCAGTTATGTTGTGCAATGGGCATTCCATCGCTTACTGTGAAGTAACCTGTGCTTTTTTGGAGATTCAGTTTATTTTCCTCCAGACATAAAGAGTGCCCCTTGTACTCGGTGTAGGGTTATTAATTTTAGGGTCATCACATAGTTCTCTATGTAGACCACTTATGTATTTATACATGTTGATCATATCCCCCCTTTAATCTCCTATTCTCAAGAGAGACTAAATTCAGTTCCTCTAATCTTTCCTCATAGCTGAGCTCCTCCATGTCTTTTATCAGTTTGGTTGCTCTTCTCTGCACTTTGAGTTCCCCGATATCCTTTTTGAGAACTGGGGCCCAAAAATGAACTGCATATTCCAGATGAGGTCTTACTAATGATATGTACAGGGGCAAAATGTTCTCTCTCTCTCACTTTTTTTCTCTCTTAATACAAGAAATGATTTTGCTCGCTTTGGAAACCACAGCTTGGCATTGCATGCTATTATTAATCTTATTATCTACCAGAACACCCAGATCCTTCTCCACCATTGATTCCCCCTAGTATGTATGATGCATGTATATTCTTAGCCACCAAGTGCATAACTTTTATATTTATCAACATTAAACCTCATTTGCCACATAGTCGCCCAATTAGACAGAGCATTGCGGTTGGCTTATACATTGGAGACATCCTGTAAGGATGTTTTTCCAGGGCATAGCTTAGTGTCATCTGTAAAGACTAAAATGGTACTTTTAATCCCAGACCCAATATCATTGGGTCTGTACACATGTATATATTAAAAAGTAAGGGTCCCAACACTGAACCTTGGGGTACACCACTAAAAACCTTAGACCATTCAGAGTAAGAATCATTAACCATTACTCTCTGAATTCTGTCTTTTAGCCAGTTTTCTATCCATTTACAAACGGATTTTTCCAAGCCTGTAGACTTTACCGTACACATTAACCATGTGTGGGGAACTGTGTCAAATTCTTTGGCAAAATCCAAATATACTACGTCCACAGCCACTCCTTTGTCTAAGGTTTTGTTTACCTCCTCATTACATTTACAATACAATCCATTTTATAATATATTACTGATCTATTTAAACAGTTAGACCCCTTTCACACTGGATCGCTTTGCAGGCGCTATAACGCAAAAAATAGCGCCTGCAAAGCGACCTGAAACAGCCACTGCTGTCTCTCCAGTGTGAAAGCCTTTCACACTGGAGCGGTGTGCTAGCAGGACGGTAAAAAAGTCCTGCTAGGAGCATCTTTGGATCGGTGAAGGAGCTGTGTGTATACTGCTCCTCCACCGCTCCTGCCCATTGAAATCAATGGGGCACCGCGGCTATACTGCCGGCAAGGCACTTTGCAGTGGTTTTAACCTTTTTTCGGCCACTAGCAGGGGGTAAAAGCACCCCGCTAGCGGCCGAATAGCGCTGCGAAATTGATGGTAAAGTGCCGCTAAAAATGGCAGAACTTTACCACTGCCCCCGCCCCAGTGTGAAAGGGGCCCAAGTTGCTGGCAGACAGATTCTGCTAAAAAAAAACAAAAGGAAGGTTTATAAAGATGTTGCTTTTTTATACGTATAGACATGTAAATATCCATATGCGTAAACACCTGTAAAATTCTTCTCCCATACATTTTTTGCTGTCCTGATAAAAAAACAGTCCATATGCATTTACCCTAATGAAGAGAGAATTCTTAAGATTCCAACTGTGTGTGCTGCTGAAACTCTGCTCTGTTCAGTACAACATTTTGATTCCCCCAAATTCTGCTGGGAAACTCGCACTTCCTGGAGTGTTGACCTCCTGGGTCCATTGCAACTCTCACCAGTTTCTTCTGCTGACCTCCACGTCAGTGCTGCCTCCTGTCATGGCCATTTGTTCTGCTCCTGACTACATATCTCCAACAATGTCTATTTCCTTCTAGAACCATCTCTCTTGATACGTGACCTTCAGTCTTTGTCTCCCCCTTCTCTACCACCGAAGCAAGGAAGAACACAAGCAAAACAGGTACGCATTTCATGTTGCATTAAAACTCTGTATCTAAGCCATGCCCAAATACACTGGAGTTTATTCACTGAAGGCAAAAAGACTGTTCACTTTGCAAGGTAAGTTGCATTTTGCATAGGAATTTTCCCCAAAGCCGCTGACTTCCATCACCAAATCATGTTCAAGCAAAAATGCTGTTTTTTGTTTGTTTTCCTTTCCATGCATGTGATTGGGTATTCTTTGCAAAGTGAAATTTCACCACAGTCACTAAGTACTGGGGAAATTTCCCATGCAAAATGAAACTTTCCCATGCAAAGTATACAGCCTATTTGCCTGCAGAAAATCAACTCCAATGAGACAGTTCCGGCTTCTGTGCATGGACTGAGTGTTTTGAATGCTGTGGATGGATGTGTTGTGCTTGAATGTCAAAGGCATTGGTTTCCTGGGTAATATCTCAGATTGATTTATTGAGCCACAGCACCTAAAATTAGCCTTGAGTCACACATAGAGCAGCTCACAATCCTGTCAGAAGTATACTTCTCTAAAAATACACTCCAGTTACATAAACATTGTGCATTAAAGTAAACCTGCCATGGTCTAAAAAGCAACCAGTACCCCTGAGGTACAGGCAAATTTAAAGTATATCTAAACTCAATAAAAAAATATATATTGTAGCTTACAAGTCCTTGGATGTAGTTGCTAGATTTTTAATTTTTTTAGGCTTTAACTTTTTTTTCACCCGTGATCCTACCAGTACCAGTAATACACTTTTTGTCCTAGGGTACTTGACGTGATTGTAGCCGTATCACGGATAGTACTCAATTTTCTCTGTCCTAGGGTAGAATGTGCTCTGCAGTCCACAGAGAGAACTGGGAACAATGCTAACTGATAAGAGTGGGGCAGAGTCAGATAACACAGGAAGTTTTCAATTCACAAGATTTCTAGCAGTATGTTTTTTTTTTTTTTTTTTATTAATTTTCAAACAGATATAACAAAAACATGTTTGGCGGTATGTTTAACAGATCAAAAGGGGCAAATAAGGGAAGTTTTTGTTGGACTTTACATAGGATGTGTGTCGAAAATGTTTGGTAAGTGGTATCAGAAAACAGAAGATGACCTGTATTGGCCTCTAAATTAATCGCCATCCTTCAAAACAAACTTTGGCAATGTTCATAAAGCTTCTGGAAACTGGCAGCAAAGGCCTCTTTAGTAATCGTCACTGAACCGCTGTCACACATTCTTGGATTGCCGCAACATCTGCAAAATGCGCGCCTTTTATAATGCTTGGGCTTTGAAGGCGACTCTTTTTGGGTTGAGGGGAATACAGTGAGTGCCATTCCATTGATTGCCGCTTGGATTCTGGATCGAACTGGTAGCACCAAGTCTCATCCTCTGTGACGATTGTTTGCAGAAAGGATGGATCCTGGTCACACATGGTAATAAAATCTCCAGAGGTTCCCAACCATTTTGCTTTCTGTTTATCTGTCAGCTTGTGTGGCACAAACCGGGAACAGATATTCCGCTAACCCAAATCTTTGCGGACGGTGGTGCACACCATGGTCTTTCTAATGCCCAATTCCTCCTCCATCAATCAGTCACCTATCTCTTGCCAGCATTTGTCAAACTCGCTCGATCATGTCTGGGGTTCTGCTTGTCCACGGTCAACCCGAATGTGTCTCATCCTCAGTCATTTCCTTCCGGTCACAAAAGCAATTAAACCAGTCATAAACACATTTTCTGCTCACGGCTTCAGTCCCATACACTTGCACCAACATTTCATGCATCTCCATCGCTGTTTTCCACAATTTGTAGTAGAACTTGATGTTCACTCGTTGCTCCATTGCACTGTGGCCCTACCTCTCACACTGAATATGTTCGACTGCCCACAGTGGGTTTATCCTGATGGCCACGTGTACTCCACGCTAGGTGGCACTTCTCGACGTGTCTCTGGATAGCCATGTGCATGTGCGTGCACCTGTCCCAGGTTGCTGTTGAGATATCGGACCATTTACTGAATTTTTTAGACACACCTCATACTCTTTAGGCTTCATGCACATTAGCATTTTTTTAAGCTCCTAGAAGCTAATAGTGTTATCCTATGTGTCCATGCTTCAGCTTGTGTTTTCCCTGCAGAAAAAAAATGGAGCAAGTATGCATCAGGTAGAATAATAATTCCTGATCTCCATTTATCCTTTGGGTTAGTCAATCAGAAAGTTTTGAAGACTTTTGATTACCATAATATCTTGGGAACTGCCATAAAAAAAATAGGTAATCTGTGACAGGTTTTTGTCAGCACTGGTTTTCTTTTTTGCAATTGTAGCACCCTTTTGCCAGTGTGTTAGATGTACATAATTAGTTGTTAGAGTATGTAAATTGGCTTGGCTGAGAGCCAGGCCTGGGTTGAATCTGGGTCAGAGTTGAGTGACTCAGGGAGGCTGGATGACTCATTTGACAGCTCTTCTGGTACCTGAGCCTCAACCTGTTTTCTGGATGTAGTTGGTGGAATGGGCTGTCATGCACATTTATGAGGACCCTGGCCAATCCCCAGCAAAATGGGCTGGCAGGGGGAAGCTTACCTCGTAAATAGTCATGAGTCAGGCCAGTAGGGGCAGTTGGGTGGGAGATGGAGTGCTGAGGAAGCTGTTGGAGGCCCTCACAGGGCGCCCCCTAGTCTGAGGGGTGACCTCTGGTCTGGGGCTCGGTGCTGGAAGGAAGCTTAGATTTTTTTTACGTTTTTACATCTTTACTTTATATTACTTAGAGGGCCACGATTACCCCTATTCTGTGCTATGGCAATATTATACATAATGTTCAAGGATAATTGCATCCTACTTTTCCTTCTAATTATTATTACATTTATATTCTTAACACCCCTTAATCTGATGTATCAATGCGCTGCAACACATCGATCAATCTCTGTCTCACTTTCTCCCTCTCTCCTTATTAAAAGGGGAAGACCCCTTCAAAGAGCAACTTTTGTTGAGGAAAAAACAATCCTATCTGTGTGATCAATGTACATTGCAAGGATTTTAACACATTTTGTTGCAGATTTCTACCTGCTTCTGCTGTGAATAAATAGCCGTTTGTTTCATCATTTCCTTTGCAGACTGATTCTGAATGGGAGGGTCTGGTTCATTAAAATTAGCTGGTGAACTCTGTCTTTCAGTGTGAAAAGCTGCAGTGTCTGCATCCCTTTAGCCCTGGTATCTTAACAAAAATAAAACTTATGTCACAGTGGGTTCCTAAAATCTAATTTGTATCTTGGTGCAGACTTCTTAAAAATCAGTGAGCCAATCACACATGCAGAAAATGACATTTTTGGATGCGCTCTATACGCCAACAGTGTACAGGACACCTCCAGGTTGCCATATTGTATTGCATGTTACAGAGATGTATTGTGCTACAGACTGAAATGGAAAGATAATTTTAACAACATTACATGAATTTTTTTTAGCAATTGCATATACTATATTAATACAATTTATTTTTTCCATGAAAATGTTATCCTATACACTAAAATTTTGAAATATGTGTTGCATGTCCTCATGTCATCTGAAGATATAAGACTGCCTTTGCATGTTATAGTTCTCCTTTTATAACCCTATATCTCTCATGTCAGGGAGAGTTCCAACTGAAAAAGATATTTAATGGATGTCCTCTGAAAATCCATTCAGCAACCACCTGGAGACATCCTACAACCAAAGGTATGTAGCTTGCTCTCTTCTCTCCATAGCCCTTTTTATGCTTCTTCCACCTTTTATAAGTCTTATTGTGTATACTATAGATATGCATGTCATCCTGGGAGCTGAGCAGGGGATCTATACTCTAAACCTCTCAGAGTCACAGGCTTCCCTTGACCTGGTAAGTGAGAATTCAGCTATTTTACTCCGCACAATTTCTTGTTTGGTTTTATTTTCCCTAATGCTTAATATGGGACAAAATAAGGACACAATATTGTGCATAAAGTCCGTCTCCAACTAAAACGAATATTTAATGTAGATTACAATGCTCAATGGCTTATTTTTCCTGAAAATATAATTATCATAGACCAAGTTACATTTTTTGTTTTCTTCCTATATCTTCTCTAGCTGACTACTGGCTGGACAACTTGGGTCTATTCCATCAACAATGTATTAATGTCCATAACCGGTAAGATTGAGATGTTAACTGACAAAACGGTAAACTTATTGACTAAGGGGTGTAGTATTCAGTGTGTATTTGTCTGTCCATAGGGAAAGCCTTCCAGTTGTACTCACACAGTCTCCTGGCTCTTCATGAACAGATACGGAAAGAATCCCGTTTGGCTCACATTCCAACACACAGACTGCTGCCCAGGTACAGCCTTGGTAGGAGGGTATGGTGAGCTGCATAGTTATAAAAGGACAGTAGTGATGAACCAAACATATTGGGGTCCAGTTTGCACAGGCATGGAGATCATTTTGTGATTTATAAAGGAAAACACATCTTGTGACAGGTCCTTTGTTAAATAAACAAAAACAAGTCCTACAATGTACAGTAGATCCATGTCTATCACGATGCCTGACAGCCCCCAAAATAAAAAACCATGTCATAAGGGAAAAAAAGAGATTAATCCGGCATTTCTTTACAGTTGCCCACACTGTAATCACCAGGCATTGGTGGCGGGCTGAGGCACCCTCCTTGGCTGAATTCATTTGTGAAATGGCACGGCTTGACAGTGTTGAAAGTATGATTGCCTGGGATGATGAGTCCAAATCATACAATCTCATTTGGATAGTATGGTCTAATTTCCGATATTCCTCTGAGTTTAATGCCTTGGTTGCGGTTAAGGTCTGAGATTTTAGATGTTTCTGGGAGCCTCCCATGGGTACTACTTACCCCCCCCTTTTTTTTTCTTCTCCTCACTTTCTTGTTCCCAATATCCTTTCCTATTAGTTTTCTGTGATAATTGGTTGCATTACCTACCTAATCCGATGATACTGCCAACATTTCCTGAACTGCCTTAGAGGTATTCACTAAATCCTCTGTCTACAGGGTACAAGGAGTTTTCCAATGGTTACATTTTGTGCAGGGACAGTTCTAAGCACGGGAAACATGTGCTACTTTACAGGCATACTATACACACACCCTAGGTACGAAATGTAAAGGAATATTTGACTTTTATTGTTTCACTTTAAGCATTATTAAAATCACTGCTCCCGAAAAAACATCAGTTTTTAAAACTTTTTTTTGCATTGATACATGTCCCCTGGGGCAGGACCCAGGTCCCCAAACACTTTTTAAGACAATAACTTGCATATTAGCCTTTAAAATTAGCATTTTAGATTTCTCCCATAGACTTTTGCAGGGTGTTCCACGGCTTTTCGAATTTGCCGCAAACACCCCAAATTGTTCGCTGTTCGCCAAACAGGCAATGTTCGAGTCGAACATGAGTTCGACTCGAACTCAAAGCTCATCCCTAATGATTATGTTCGTACTCAGTGTTGTGTCTATTTAAGCAACACATCATAAGTACAGAAACCATGGGACAAACACATCCAAAAATAATAGCATATGCATAAAGAGGCTTAGTATGCAGATCACATGCCAGCCTAAACACAAAGTAATCCCATGTCCCTCACGGAAATCAATGTCAAGCATGTGAAACGTAGAGAGGGGTATGTCCTTTCCCACCACTTAGGTCTCAGATTACACTCAACTCTTTGTACTATGCCATGCAGTGTGTTACAATAGATCCCAGCCCCCACATTTTACACATGAATGCTGTATAAAACGTGTGCTTGTAAAAGGTTGTAGAAGAGAGAGGCTGCATATAAAAAGGTACAACTTATGTAGGAGGATTTGTTTAATCTCTGTGTATCACCTAAGGCTTGTCATTTCAGTGGGTATACATAAGGGTTTACAACCACATTAAAGAGTAACTCCACTTTTGTTGAGAAAAAAAGATCCCCCTCTGTGTGTTCTATGTACATTGCAGAGGTTTTAACAAACTTTGTTGCAGATGCCTACCTTTTTGTTATTCTGAAGAGATAGCAGTTTGTTTCTCTGTGTCCATGTGGAAAGTGGATCTTGTGGGAGTGATTTTATAATTATCAACCAGCTGCTGCACTTGCAGGGTTCAAATGAGGAAAGTGGCAGGGTCTGCATCCCCTTATAAGTGATTTTCCTTTAGGAGTATCTCACCAAAAATGACATTTTTGTTGCAGGGAATTTCCACAATCTCACTTGTATCTTAGCGCAGACTTCTGGGAAAATCAATGAGCCAATCACACAAGCAGGAAATTACATTTATAGGTGGCATTCCATACACGATCTGTGTACAGAATGCCTCCAGGTTTCCGCATTGCATTTTACAGAAAATTAAAGTGCTTCAGGTTGAAAAATAAAGGTAATTTTTTATAACATTCAATTACAAGAGGACTTGTGTAGCAATTGTATATGCTATACTATTTATTTGCTATTTTTTCCTACAAGAGTGGAGTTATCCTTTTAAGTATGGCGATTTATTGCTGTATTACAATATTGTAGAGAACACAGATCATGAATGTCTGGCACTGGAAGTACTGTATATGTGAGTGAGCTGTCCTGCATTTTGTTGGTGCTCTTGCCCCCGCATCTTATAAGAAAGTCATACTAATCAGTAAAGTGACAGAATGTAGACTACGTCCCAGGAACTGTCACAGTAGAAGGGTATGGTAAGAACTATATCAGTATTATTAGATGGTTCAACTTAAAGCGGGGGTTCACCCAAAAATAAATTTTTAACATTACATTCAGCCGAGTTGTCCTAAAGACAATCGGCTGTTTTTTTGGGGGTTTTTTCCCCATACATACCGTATTTCACCGCCGCTTCCGGGTATGTCTTCTGCGGGACTGGGCGTTCCTATCTGATTGACAGGCTTCCGACCGCCGCATACAGCGCATCACGAGTTGCCAAAAGAAGCCGAACGTCGGTGCGGCTCTATACGGCGCCTGCGAACCGACGTTCGGCTTCTTTCGGCAACTCGTGACGCGTAGTATGCGACGGTCTGAAGCCTGTCAATCAGATAGGAACGCCCAGTCCCGCAGAAGACATACCCGGAAGCGGCGGTAAAAATACGGTATGTACGAAAAAAAACAAAAAAAAACAGCCGATTTATCATTAGGACAACTCGGCTAAATGTAATGTTAAAAATGTATTTTTTTGGTGAACCTCCACTTTAATATCTGCATTCTCTATAGAAAGAAAGTAGAGGGACAATGCAAGTAAACAGGAAATGGGAAGATTGGAAATTGGTAAATCTTGCGCCAAAGTAAGTGTATAGAAACTACAGTGATTAGGATTAACTAGAATAAGCTGCACCCCTAAAAATCAGTGAACTGAAATAATAATAGTGGAATTAGTGGAGGGTAGGGGGCGCTAATAAAAAATAATAATGCTACAAATCATAAATACAGTGAAAATGACAAACAATACATATAATATGACTTGTAGTAGTCCATATAAGAATTCAACATATAGTGATAATGCAATGAAGGTGCACTATCCCAGTGATTGCACCAATCCTTATTCAAAAGTCCTCGGTAGTGAATACATAAATAAAATATTGCGTGCTGCAAACAAATCCACTGTGTAAAGTGTCCACCTTCACCCGCTGCAAACTAAAGGATCACCCAATGTGCTCAGAATATGGATGGCACCTTACCAACAGTTGTTGACCCTTTTGGCTAGAAACAGGTCAATAATAGCTTGTTTACACAAAGTATATTGCTCCATACAAATCGGGGATTCCTTATCAATCGATCGTAATCCAGTAACAAAACCATAGGACATAGCATGAAAGAGAGGAAGGACCGCAATAGTATAATTCTGATTTATTAAATTAATTTAAAAACAAAACTGCCAAGTGGCTCCTTACTATTTGCGGTGCCTGTATCCCGGCACTGAGATTGCTGAGCGTGTAGTAAGGAGAGATGGCCCCCGTCGCTGGAAGAGCTGGCGTGCGCTCCACCACCAGAAACCAGCTGGACCGGAAGTACGTGACTGTGCGTGACCAAGTTGCGCCTCGACGTACGTTTCGTGTATTACGTCATTATAGGAAACTATATGTCAGGGTTATGCAATTAGCGGACCTCCAGCTGTTGCAGAACTACAATTCCCATGAGGCATAGCAGGACTCTGACAGCCACAAGCATGACACCCAAAGCCAAAAGCATGATGGGACTTGTAGTTTTGCAACAGCTGGAGGTCCGCTAATTGCATATCCCTGCTATATGTTGAATTCTTATATGGACTTATATTTCACATTTTGTGACTACTGCAAGTCATATATTATGTATTGTTTATGTCCTTTTCACTGTATTTATGATTTGTTGCATTATTATTTTTTATTAGCGCTCCCTACCCTCCACTAATTCCAGGAAATGGAAGAGACTGATAAATCCTTAACTTTTTCCTTTTTCCTTTCTCCAGAAAGAAATCTGCATCCACCAAGATTCCAGACACTAAAGGGTGCAAGAGATGTTGTGTTGGTAAGATTAACTTTAGATCAATAACAGAAATGAATAAGGTCAAAAACCTACCCACTACAAGCATCAGGTTAGCTTAGCTTCAAGAAAGGAAAATAACAAATCAAACCAAGAAATTCAATGCAACCAGTCAGGAATTTGGTTTACAGATAGAGAGATATGCCCTACAGCTATGGTCATTGTTGTAGCCATGGTCCTGTAGGGGTTGCTGTCACCTGTCACCCTGCCCAGCCTGGCATCCATCTCTCAGTCATTTAAAGAACAGTCCAAAAGCTTTGTTTTTTTTTGTTTCTTTATTGAGGGGATTGAATTTGGATGGAAATAGGAAATTATGGGATACCCAGAAAGATTCAATGCAACTTGCTTGGGACTATTATATACACTCCTGTATAGACACTGAGTCTTCTCTCCAGCACAACTCTTGCTAAAGACCTCTTTCCCCCTATTCCTCTAGCACTTCCCTTGCTGCAGACTGTTACTCCTCCAGACTAGCTAGCACCGCATGGTTAGGCCTGACACTAACTCTGCCAGACCTCAGTGAATTGCCTTATGCGGGCAGGGGCCCCAGGCCCCTGTGATGTAGAAATGGTTCAGGTGCTAGCTGTCCTCTACTCAGCTACTAATCCCAGATAGCTCTCTTTAGGTCCTGCCAGCCAGCCTGGCTGCAAAAACCTCCCTCCACTGCCCTTCACACAGTCCACTCTTCTGGTTCTGCACCCATCTCAAACTGCAAACTCCTAGTTCTCTCATACAGTCCTCCCGACTGTGCTTCACTCACCAGCCCTCCAGGCTGCGACCATTTGTGCTCCCTGGAGTCTCTTAGCAGTGTTCTCTCCTTGCTCTCTTATGTGCCTCTCTTCCAGGATCTCATCTCTCCTCCTGGATGCACCTGGACCCTGGCCCAAGGTCACCCCCCCTCCCAAACTGGGGAGATCCCTGTGGGCCCAGATAGCCTCCACACTCTCTCCCTGCCCCCCCTGCCCCCCCTGACAACTAATCCTCAGCTGGGCTGACCCTAGGTATTTAAGGAGGCCTGCCCCCTGCTAATCCAAGTTGGGGGATTGGTCAATGCTCCTCAAAATACCCCAGGCATCTCCACCTCTCCTCTCTTTCTAGCACATTCTATAAAGAAGAGGGCAGTGACAGTGATGCTACCTGTGAGCCACCCAGCCCTGCCCTGAGCCACTCCCAGCCCAGAATGAAAACAAACAGGCCTAGCAACCAGTAGGCCTGCCTACATTTTTCCTACTCAAAAAAAAATCCTCACTTTAGCACATACCTAACTAGAGGGCGTTACGTTGTCTTCCAATAAAATTACTTTTTGTTATCAAAACCTTTAAATGTTTAAAAAAATAAAAAAAAATGTTAAAAAGTGTAACCTCTTTTCTCTGTCTTCTTGTTCTTAGCTCATGATGGTGTGCGTGATAGTTGGTTTTTGTGTGTAGCGATGGAAACCAGTGTACTCTTGTTGGAATGGTATCAACCACTTGAAAAGTTTATGTTAATGAAGGTAAGAGCATCCACCTGGGTTCTTCTGTTTTCTGTATCACCAGGGCAGGTTTAGCTTGTTACCAACTCCAGTGCACCTTCTCTGACCATGACGTTTTTCTATTACCTTCTTCTAAAAACCAGCAACACATAATCAAACTTGCATCCTTATTCACCAAAAAAGCGATGCTCCGCTCTTCCTCCCCCTCCCCTGCCATATTTGGCACATTTTTTTTTTCTGGAGGGGAGCGGGTACCTGGTTTTCACACTTCCGCTCAGATTGCCTAGGCAATCTGAGCAGAAGTTCTCCTCCCCCCACCTGCAGCTTTCTGGGACACATCACAGGTCGCAGAAGACTGCGGGACCATTCACAAAGCGTAGCGTGGCTTGCACATGCACAGTGAGCAGCTGGCTGGGAAGCCACAAGGAATCACAGTTGGCTGCCCACAGTTAGGATGCCTGTGCCATGGAACGAAGACCGGTGAAGAAACCAGTTTGGGTAAGCATAGAGATAGATTTCCCCGACAGGTGAATGTCTGTTTATTATAAGTCGGCAGCCACAGTTTTTGTAGCTGCTGACTTTTAATTTTCACATACCTGACTGAAGCTCATCTTTTAACCACTTTACAACGAAGGACATCATATGACGTCCTCGACTTTGTGCGGTGATATCTGAATGATGCCTGCAGCTACAGGCATCATTCAGATATCCGCCTTCAGCCGCCGATTCTGTGCACGATAAGAATGATCAAAGCGGCAGTTCTTATAGTCCCCGCCACCATCCAGTGCTTCTCCGGGCTCTCCCGTGTCATCAGGGGCACGGAGAGCGAATCGGCCAGCGCTTGCTGGTAAAGCATAAAGATGACTGGTGACCAGATGGTCACCAGTCATCTCTATAACCGTCAGAGGTCCGGGCGCAACGTTATGACGTCACGCCCAGTATCGGAAGTAAACAAAGCCGTAATCGCGGCTGTCGGCATTAGATCGGTGATTTTTTTTCACAGATCTAATGCTTGTAAGCCTGGAGGAGAGATGTGGGGTCTTATTGACCCCACATCTCTCCATAAAGAGGACCTGTCGCAATGATTCCTATTACAAGGGATGTGTACATTCCTTGTAATAGGAAATAAAAGTGATAAAAAAAAAATATGTAAAATAAAGTGTAAAAATAAAAAAATGAAGTAAAATAAAAATAATTAAAACTTTTTTTTTTTTAAAACGCCCCTGTCCCCGGAAGCTCGCGCTTAGAAGCGAACACGCATGCAAGTCCCGCCCACATATGTAAACGCCGTTCAAACCCCACATGTGAGGTATCGTCGCGTGCGTTAGAGCGTGTGCAACAATTCTAGCACTAGACTTCCTCTATAGCTCGAAAATAGTAACCTGTAAAAAATGTTATAAAGCGTCGCCTATGGAGATTTTTAAGTACCGAAGTTTGGCGCCATTCCATGAGTGTGCGAAATATTAAAGCGTGACATGTTGGGTATCTATTTACTCGGCGTAGCATCATCTTTCACATTATACAAAAAAATTGGGCTAACTTTACTGTTTTGCTATTTTTTAATCCATGAAAAGGGCGTTTAAAAAATTATTGCGCAAATACTGTGCGAGAAAAAAAGTTGCAATGACTGCCATTTTATTCCCTAGGGTGTCAGCTAAAAAAAATATATAATGTTTGGGGGTTCTGATTAATTTTCTAGCAAAAAAAATAGATTTTTACATGGAGAAAAGTGCCAAAATAGGCCCGGTTGTCAAGTGGTTAAAGAGGAGTTCCTGCCTCACCTAAAAAACAGAAGTCAGCAGCTACAAAAACTGTAGCAGCTGACTTCAATAAAAGGACACCTACCTGCCCCTGGATCCAGCATTGTCCTCACCTGACCTTATTCTTCAATCGGCTTCAGGTCTAGGTGCCAGCATCTTGGCTAAGGGAATCCGGCAGTGAAGTCTCGCGGTTTCACAACCGGCTTCTAACTGCACTTGCGCGAGCCACCCTGCGCTTTGTGAATGGTCCCACAGTCTTCTGGGACCTGTGATGTATCCCAAAAGGCTGCAGGGGGAAGGAGGGGGGGGTGAACGTCCGCTCAGATCACTGCGGCAATCCGGCCGGTAGTGGGGGAGCAGGTACCTGTCAAAATCATGAAGAGCGGAACATCCCCCTTTGGGTGACGTTCCTCTGAAATTAGCTAATAAATGGTATCGCTTAAACTCCAAACCTTCTGCATTTGCCTAACATTAAAATGGAATATAAATGCAGAAACCACAAACAAAATGGCATTATTAAAATATGTAAGAGAAAACAAACAAAAATTAAAAACGAATCATGTAGGGTTCCTGGATCTTCTCGGGGGGGGGGGATGCATACTGACTTGCAGCAGCTGGAAAAATCTCTAGCCGTTTTAATGGCACAGTGTCACAATGGCACAAGTGTTTTTTGTTTTTGGCTATTCAATCACATTAACCACTTCCTTCTATTATCTTTCCAGAACTTACTTTTACCCTGTTGTCCTCACTTATTTTTTTTTCTTGTTGCAGCATTTTGATTTTCCCCTGCCCTGTCCCCTGACAATATTTGAAATGCTGGTGGTGCCAGGAGAACAATACCCTCTTGTTTGCATTGGGGTCCGCAAAGGGTCATCCTCTAATGGCAGAATCCAGCTCCAGACCATCAACCTCAGCTCTCTGAGCTCCTGGTTTACAGACAGTGGAGAAGGTATGATATGAGCATATGGGCTTTCTTGAAGGGTTGATACATCCAAGACCTAGCAAAAACTTTGAGAGCAATTCCATAGCCCTTAATTATATAAGGTCTGAAGGAAGAACTGTCTGGAGCCATCTAACACTAGTTGGTGAATGTGAGGCAATACATAGAAATACAATACATGAGGAAGGATTAGAGGAACTGAATTTATTCTCTCTTGAGATGAGGAGATTAGGGGGGGATATGATCAACATGTATAAATACATAAGGGGTCCATATAGTGAACTTGGTGTTGAGTTATTCACTTTAAGGTCAAAACAGAGGACAAGGGGGCACTCTTTACGCCTAGAGGAAAAGAGATTTCATCTCCAAATATGGAAAGGTTTCTTTACCGTAAGTGAAAATGTGGAATAGACTCCCTCCAGAGGGGGTTCTGTCAAGCTCAGTAAATTGCTTTAAGAAAGGCCTGAATTCTTTCCTAAATCTACATAATATAACCGAGTACTAATATTTATAGGTAAAGATGGTCCGGGGAATATCCGATTGCCTTTTGGGGGATCAGGGAGGATTTTTTCCCCTGCTGTAGCCAGCTGGATCATGCTTTGCTGGGTTTTTTCGCCTTCCTCTGGACCAACTGTGGGTATAGGATTGTGTATATGGGATTGTATGACATTATTATTTTTTTTTTTAATTGTTGAACTAGATGGACTTGTGTCTTTTTTTAACCTGACTAACTAGGTAGCATACATTTGTTGAGGCATTTTCAAATATGGCTACAGGCTTGGTGGTTATAGTCTTTTCCTCTTAGCCCCTTTAATTATGAGGTATTAACCATAATGCGTGGACATTTCAACTTGATTATTTGGGAGAATCTGGGCTAGCTTATGAGCTTGTTATGGCTGAGCAATGAGATTTCGTCTTTTGGAAGTTCACAGGAGTTGAGAATTCTAGGTGTACATAACTGGGTTATATATAGTCTTGTCCCCTTTGCCCCTCAAGAGGTTGCCTGAGGTTCCTTGAGCTGGGGTTAATTGATATCCCATTTCATCATGCCTGCATAGTTCCATCATGAACATTATATTTTTAGCTGTCTGTAAGGATTTGCATTCTTCCTACTGACCACCAATGTAAGGAATATTTTTTTCATTGACCTCCAATGAATTTGTCTTAGGCCCCGTACACACGACCGGATCTGCCCGCTGGGATTTATCCGCGGATCAGTTCCAGCGGACAGATCCGGTCCTGTGTAGGCCCGAGCGGACATTTTCCAGCGGACATTTGTCCAGCCGACGGTTTTCCAGCGGATAAAAATTTCTTAGCATGCTAAGAAATCTATCCGCTGGAAACCTGTCCTTCGGACTTATCCGGTCGTCTGTACAGACTCACCGGATAAGTCCGTCCGATCCCCATCCCTCGCATGCGTCGAAATGATTCGACGCATGCGCGGAAGTATTTACCTTCCAGGGTCGCGCACGTCGCCGCGTCATCGTCGCGGCCACGTCACCGCGGATGTTTTCCACGGGGATTTTGATCTGATGGTGTGTACAGCCATCAGATCAAAATCCGCCAGCGGACATATCCGATGGAAACGGTCCGGCAGACCGTTTTCATCGGATATCCGCCCGTGTGTACAGGGCCTTGGTGTTTCCTGGGACCTGAAAATTGTTTTAGGGGTTCCTCTGGGTAAAAAGGTTGGCATAGATGGTGAAAACAGTATAAATATATACTTGAAATGTAAACGGTAGAGCACTTTCCTTGCACAACATATATATTTAATCAACATGGATTATATTCTCGTTGCACAAGACTGTGATTTTTCCACAACACTTTGATTCACCAGGGGGTGTCCCTAGAAAAAAAAAAGGTTGGGTGGTCGCAGCATTGGACCGGGATATGCGAGCTGGGTGCCTGCACTAGTGACATTTATGTTCACCAGAATTTTCCAGTGTGTAAGTTTTAATGTGAGTAATTGCTGTGAGGAAGACCAAGATATCGGTGCCATCTGGATCTTTACCAAGCCACTACTGAGAAAATGAGCTCCAAGACAGTCCATCTCATACACTCATTTAATTCAAGGCAGTTGCGAACTTTAAGGAGAATTTTAAGTGGGTCATACACGTCACAATTTGTGTATAATGACCAAAACTTTGTAATGTGGGGAAATTCCTAAACAATCAGTTGAATTTGTAATAGTTAACAGATCTAAAAAAAAAAAAAAAAAGATTGTACACTCAAACTCTATCTCTATGTCTATAGTTGGCTTTAGGGTTGAATTTTAAGGAACAATTTCAAGTTTATCTTGCTTCACATTGAACTGTCTTTTAACCACTTCCACACCGCGCCTATTCTGGCACTTCTCTCCTTCGTGTTTTTTACTAGAAAAATTACTCAGAAAACCCCCAAACATTATATATATATATTTTTTTTAGCAGACACCCTAGGGAATAAAGTGGCGGTCATTGCAACTTTTTATCTCGCACGGTATTTGCGCAATAAGTTTTTTTAAATGCCTTTTAAAAAAAAAAAACGTTTCATGAATTAAAAAATAACAAAACAGTAAAGATAGCCCAATTTTTTTGTATAATGTGAAAGATGATGTTGCGCCGAGTAAAGAGATACCTAACTTTTCACGCTTTAAAATTGCGCACACTAATGGAATGGCGCCAAACTTCGGTACTTAAAAATCTCTATAGGCTACACTTTAATTTTTTTACAGGTTACCTGCTCTCGATCCAACGCACGCGGCGATACCTCACATGTGTGGTTTCAACGGCGTTTACATATGTGAGCGGGACTTACGTGTGCGTTAGCCTCTGATCGCGAGCTACTGGGGACAGGGGCGTTTTAATTCTATTTTTTTATCACTTTTATTATTACAAGGAATGTAAACATCCCTTGTAATAGGAATAGTGTGTGACAGGTCCTCTTTATGGAGAGATGCGGGGTCAATAAGACCCCACATCTCTCATCAAGGCTGGAAAGCAGGAGATTGGGAAAAAAAAATTCACAATCTCATACTTTCAGCCGCGATTGCGGCTTTGAATACTTTTGGGTAAGGATGAGCTCCGGCGTGTTCGCATTGAACACGTGAGGAGCCCGCCAGGAAGACGGCACCCGCGCTGCGCTAATCACAGCCAGGCAGACATTTCCCGATGCTCGGCTGCAGAGATCGTGAAATGTCTGCCTGGCTGTGATTAGCGCAGCGCGGGTGCCGACTTCCTGGCGGGCTCCTCACGTGTTCAATGCGAACACGCCTGAGCTCATCCTTACTTTTGGGTACCCAGGCGTGATGTCATAATGCCGCGCCCGGGCCTCCGACGGTCATAGAGATGATCGGTGACCATCTGGTCACCGGAAATCTCTAGGCTCTTCATTTGGTGGAAGCCAATTCGTTCTCCGGGCCTCCGATGGCGATATCCCCCACTGAAATCCAGGACATCATATGACGTCCTACGGTACGGAAGTGGTTAAATAAAACCTTTACATTTTCATTACGTCGCTTACTTTTGAGACGGAAGGGAAGGCTGGAGTTCAGCTTTAATTCACATAATATTTTGTGTTTTCTTATCAGTGGGCTCATGTTCAGGCCGAGTACAGGTAGCGGAGATTGGCTGTGACCAATTCTTGGTACTCACAAACAGTAAGTCTATTTTACATTCCGTCATTACTATCATGTTTAAAGCTGAAGTTTTATGTGGTTGTAAACGTCAGACATAAAATATGAACAAAGCATATCCCTCTATAGTGTGTACTTGTCTTTATTAAGCTAAAGCTAATGCCGCATACACAAGATCGGACATTCCGACAACAAACCCGTGGATTTTTGGTGACCGGGGAGGGACCTCCAGCTGATTGACAGCCTTAGGGGTCTGTGTGAAAAGTGTGTGTCCCTTCCCTCCAATCTGCAGAGTGTAACTTCAGCTCTTGGCCCCTTTTTTCTTTAACTCAGTACTTTGAATGGCTATAGAGAAGAGAAGACTGCAGATGAACAGATACAACTTATGTATTTGTTTCATCTCTGTGTATCACCCGAGGCCAGTCACTTCATTGGGTATATAAAAGGTTTACAACCACTTTAAGTATGGATATTTTGCATAGTTGGACCAGTGTAGGGTAAGTATGTGCCATACCTGTGGGACCCCCAGCTATCCATCTTGTCCAATTAGAAAACACTTTGCATTCATTGAAAGGGACCCGAGAAGAGGAGGATCCGGGCTGCTCTGTGCAAAACCAACTGCACAGGCGAGGTAAGTATATCAGGTTTGTTGTTTTTGTTTTGTTTTTCAAAACAAGCCTTTACAATCACTTTAAACCCAGGCTTTCTGTTAGTTGCTGCTTTGATAAACATTGTATATGAACCTGTATTCTTTACCCCATCCACACATCTCACAAATGTTTATGACTTCTTTTTTTTCCCCCCCAGACACACTAAACGTGGTGGATCACCATGGAGAACCCCTACACACGTCTTGTGTCCCAAATATCTTTTTCACTTTTCCGGTAGACTCAGTAGGTAAGCATGGGTTCTTTTCCTACAACCTGCGCTGTGTCTTTCAAAACACATAACTCCTAAATTTCTCCTCTACAGCTGCTGAGATTTTCCTAAACCTTCAAATGTCTTGCATGCTATAATGTAACCTGGATGTCTATTGAGCCTTGTATACAAATTAAAGGCATTTATTGCATAAAGAGTTTAAAGCCCAGAACTTTTACATTCTAAAATGTTTTAAAAGTTTCAAAGTTAATTTTCCCTTTAAATCAGGCACATCTGGAATGGATGTGGATGTCCTCTCTGAGCATGCCCAGGAGAGGGACCTCTCTGTGTGGAAGCAGTGGTCTCCCTGCAGAGATTTCACACTCCCTGAGGCTGTGTTAGAACTAAAACTCTAAAAATCAATGGGGAGCATGAGCTTTGTTGCAGAGCTTCGGCTCTGACACAGCAAGGGGCATGTTGAACCTCTGCAGAATGACCGCTTCCACTGCTTTACATCAGAAATTAGGAGTCTTTCCATGCAGTATGCTGGCAGCCAACAGTTTTTTTTTCACTCAAGCTGTGGCCCATTATCTAAATAAAACAAAACAAACTGTAAGGCTGGCCATACGCAGTTAAGCTCTGGTACACGTGGGCCAAATGTCAGGTGGCATCATCCGGTTCAATAGAAACCGTTGAACATATGGCACGTGTGTACTGCACCCAGTCCGTCAGAAGCCTACCATTTGGCCAGCTTCTGTCGATGGAGCATGACTGGAAGTGCCAATCTGCGCCTGATCATGCCAATGGCATGTTCTGGGGGGGAATCAGAACACAATAGCACAGCAGGGGAGATCACTGTAATAACTTTACTTGGTTAGTAAAGCGGCTCTGGAGCTGTCGGGTTTCTTTCGTTTGGCCCTGCTGACTTTGAAAAGAATAAAAAAAATACTAGCGTGTACTAGGCTTGGTTATACATACGGTTTGGTGGGTGGGGGGCACAAGGTATTATAAATAGGTGATGGAGATGGATTTCTGCCCCCCATTACCACCACCATCTTTCCTAAAGTGGAAGAAAACCCTGACTAACTATTATTAATATTTTTTGTAACAAAAGTGGAATTTTACTTTAATGCATTCTTAATTTTTACTGTTAGTCAATGTGTTGTACTTTCCAGATTTTACTTGTATTTGACTATACCAACTGGAACCTACTTGCAGTTTTTTTTGTAACTAGTTCTTGCTTTATTGTAGCGGTTTCTGGGGAGTATGTCCTTGTTTTGAGAAGCAAAGGTTTCCAGGTGTTGAGGCTGCAGACTGCCGAGGTAAGACGTTATGACGTGTTGGTAAAAATAATAAATGAGTACAGGTTACCCCCATACCTTCAGTAGAATACCCAGGATGATTGTAGAAGGTACAGAAGAAGAGGCTGCACTGTTTTTTGATGTTGTAAGAAAGATAGGAACAAGCAGGGCACATTTATAACGGACAATCTTTAGCTATCCTATTGAAGGATACACTCGACGTGTAATCAGCCTGATTTCATTGGATCAAATGCTTCTGAAAATGCGGCTAAAAATCCACTCATCACTTTTCCACTTTGCTGTCAGACAGACCTGGTGACAAAATAGTTCAACCATGATTAAGTTCCTGAGCATTTAGGCAGTAAAATTGAATATCCCATTGGTTACCTAGATCCAGCTTCAGGATGAACCAGAAAAAACAACTTTAAAGTGTAAATTCACCCTATACCTTCCCTGCCCCAAACCCCTGGTCCTTGTTGGACTTCCCTCCATGGGTGATGAGCTTTCACTGTCCACGCAGCTGGGGTTGTGGTCTTGGCATTTAAAAGCCCCACTTTTCTTCTTCTTCTTTGCTTAGGGCTTTCCGAAAATAATCAGGTTGATTTTGATTGGTCACTTGCTGACCTGTGACCACTTTGATCAACTGGAATCGCTCTAATCCATCCCGGAGGCCCTAATGAAAGAAGGGCAAGCAGAGCTTTTAAAGCGGAGGTTCACCCAAAAATCAACTTTCTGTCACTAGATCCAGCATACTGCTGACATCTGCAGTATGCTGGATTTTTTTTTTTTTGTACTTATCATTTTAGCCGTATTTCTTCTCCTGCACCGAGCGGCGTATCCTTCCGGGTATAGGCGTTCCTAAATAAAGCGCAGTTGATTGACGGGCTTGGATAGTGCGTCACACCTTCCGAAAATAGCCGACGTGACTCTCGGCAATTTACGGCGCCTACGCAGTCAGCTCTACACGGCAGGCGCCGTAAGCAGCCGAGAGTCACGTTGGCTATTTCCGGATGGCGTGATGCGCTATCCAAGCCCGTCAATCAACTGCGCTTGATTTAGAAACGCCTACTCCCCGAAGGATTCCCCGCTCAGAGCCGGAGAAGAAATACGGCTAAAACCATAAGTACAAAAAAAAATAAAAAAATACAGCATACTGCAGATGTCAGCAGTATGCTGGATCTAGTGACAGAAAGTTGATTTTTGGGTGAACCTCCGCTTTAACTCCTTAGACCACTAGACCGTTTACTTGGGCAGTGGCAGCTAATCACCCATGGAGGTAAGAGCAGAGGGGACTGGGGGGTTGGGAAGGGCGTAGGGTCTTAGTTCACCATTTCATTTTTTGTGAAAAGATCAACACTTTACTGTCTCGACTCTGCTTCAAAAAAAATTACAGTTTTTAAAATGAGCTTAGAATAGGCATGACCATCCTGTAGTATACATACCTGTAACCTGCAGCCAGACATTGCTGATTATCTGTTTTTGCCCTCAGGTGATTGTTGAATGCTCAGACCGCAGTTTACGTCTGCTGTCCTCAGACAGGTAAGCAACCTTATCCACCAATAGGAATGATATCTTCATACCACTTGTACACCCACTCAATCAATCTTCTCAAAAGGGTTTTCCACTGCAACATTAATGTTGACCCCCTACTTCAGATGGGAGAAGCCTTGTGAGTAACATTAAGACCTATAGCTACATCTGTTCCCCAGTTACACATTGAACCACAAACGCACTCTTATTACCATGTATGAGATGCACTATTCTTACTTGGAGCAACACTGGCATTAAATGTTTTTGCATCTCCAAGAGAATTTAGGAATATGTAGAAGATGGGGATATCCTGGTATTATAGAAGGGTAGGTCATTAGTAAGGGTACAGTTTTGGTTTATGCTGACAGAAAAACGTCAACTAGAAAAAATGGGCCAAACCTTCATGCCCAAGCACTTTTTTTCTGTATTGTGCATCTGCCTAGCTGCCGACTATTCATACTTGTCTATATCCAAGTACAGTAGGCCCCTTTTCACACTGGGCGCAGGAGGTGCGCTGGCGGTATAGCGGCGCTATACCATCCGCTAGCGGCGCAGTTTTAACCCCCGTTAGGGGCCGAAAAAGGGTTAGGCGCATTGTCAGCGGTATTACCGCAGTTTCTCATTGCTTTCAATGGGAAGGAGCAGTAAACACACCGCTCCAAAGATGCGGCTAGCAGGACTTTTGGAGCGGTCCTGCTAGCACACTGCTTCAGTGTGAAAGCCTTCAGGCTCTCACGCTGAAGACTGCAGGGAAAAAGTGAGTAGCCCCTCCAGGTGGGAACCCAAATGAAGCTATGACTAAACACTAGTTTTTATTTTCATTTTTGCTGTGACTTGTAGTGCTGTCCTTTTAATAAAGGCTACAATTTGTTCCGAGTGCAGCTGTCCAGAAACACTTTTTGTTCCAGCCTTACTGAAGACTGCAGGGCAGTATTTTCTCAGGCGGTATTTAGGCGCCATTTTTAGCGCTAAAGTGCCTGAAAAACATGTCAGTGTGAAAGGGGCAATTTGGCTTAAATATTGGACTTCTTCTGGTATTATGTTTAACCACTTCCATACAGGGCATTTTCACCCCCTTCCTGCCCAGACCAATTTTTAGTTTTCAGCACTGTTGCACTTTGAGTGACAATTGTGTGGTCATGCAACACTGTACCCAAATGAAATCTTTATGTTTTTCCCCCCACAAATAGAGCTTTCTTTTGGTGGTATTTGATCATCTCTGCGGTTTTTTTGCGCTATAAACAATAGAAGAGCGTCAATTTTGAAAAAACACCATACTTTTTGATTTAATAAATATCAATAAAAAAAAATAAAAAAAAATGTTCCTCAGTTTAGACCGATAGATATTCTTCTACATATTTTTGGTATATAAAAAAAAAAATTGCAATAAGCATATATTGATTGGGTTGCGCAAAATTTATAGCGTCTACAAAATAGGGGATAGATTTATGGCATTTTTATTATTATTATTTTTTTTACTAGCGATCTGCGATTTTTATTGTGACGGTGACATTGTGGCGGACATATCGGACACTTTTGACACGTTTTTGGGACCATTCACATTTATACAGCGATTAGTGCTATAAAACTGCACTGATTACTGTGTAAATGTGACTGGCAGGAAAGGGGTTAACACTAGGGGGCGCTGAAGGGGTTAATATGTTCCCTGGGAGTGATTCTTACTGTAGGGGACCGATCTGTGTTCCTCTGTACTGGGAACACACATTGGTCTCCTCACCTCTGTTTACACACACAGATCCACACTCCTGGCGCTACCGGGCACGCGCACCGGGTCGCGAGCTAGGGCGCTCCCCCTAGCGGCCGTGATGCAAAGGACATCATATTACGTCCACTCTGAGGGAGAGACAGTTCCTGCCGACGTCTTATTACTATGGCTTGGTAGGGAACTGGTTAAATACAATTATTTTAAAAGGGAATTCAGCCTAGGGAGTTAGGTTCAACTGTCCTACATAACACTCAGCATTGATCAGGGAGTTTTTAGGTTCTTCTCTAAGGGGCGATAACAAGTACATCTGACCAAAGATGAGACAAATGACCATTATGCAGGTCAACAATGTCAAAGTGAAGTTAAACGTATCTGTGTACTTTGATTCCCTGACCTGCAATTAAGTACGAATGAAAGGTGGTTAGCACGACAGGCAGGCATCTAGTCCTTACGAAGAAATGTTCCATCTATGTCCAAATTTGTACTGTAGTTCTAAATCCTTGTCACTTCTCTCTTACAGTAGAAAGATCATTGTGGAGGCCCCTCAGTCCGGTAACAGCAACACAACCAACTTATATATCCATGAATGTGCTGGCCAGACATGCTCAGGATTTGGACAGTGACAAGTAATGAGTCGGTTACAAATCTACCCAACCTTCAGGCAGACACTTATGGCTGTTTCAGTGGGGGAGCAGCCTGGCCTGTGTACAGTTGGCCCCAAAAAGAGACAATGCATGGAATTTCTTAGAACAGGCTCCCCTCTTTCCCAATGGGACTGATCAATATGCTTTACTGTATAAGCTTCATGCATTGGCACTGTGGTGGACAGTTTTTTGGGAGACACTGGTTGAATGTCTATGCAGTAAAACTTTTATGCACTTTTACCAAAATGTTGTTTTGATCTTTTTTTTTTTTTTGAAGGGTCCTGTACAGAGCACAATTATTGTGTATCATTGTAAACAGTGGTGAATAATCCAGGTTTAATGAGGCCATGTCCCCATTAATAACTTCTATACATTATTATTTCTTTCTTTTTTTTGAGTTATGGGTGCTGCTATGATGTTCTCATTCCAACACCTTCAGCTGATGGTGGAATTGGGGGAACAAGAGCAAGCAATGGGGAGACACCTTGAGATGTTGGAATGAGAGGTTTTAGCAGCGCCTGCAACAACAAAAAAGCAGAAGTTAGATTTAATGGTGGAACTAATGGTCAGTATGATGCTTGCCTTTTCCTAAACAAAGTAAATAAAATTATAGAGGTTATGAATTATAATAATAGGTCTCTGAGCTTGAGGTTGGGCTTTAAGGAATTTTGGGAAGGGCTAGAACTTATGTCTGGATTTTATTGATATTTGTAGCCCTGCTCATGAGATATGTCTGTCAAAGTTGGCATGGTTTCCTTCTGCTTTGTCTAGGACCAAAACTAAAGGGAAATTTCCTAATCAGGTTACATACAGCAGTAAAATCTTGGCAGACATTACAAGCTTTTCTTATTTGAAAATTAATCTGTGTACCCATGGGGAGAGAGATTTTCCATCACGTCTTGTACTGTATGACATCCCATTAGAGAGGAAGAGATTTTCCTTTTTTTTGTCACCCATCAAAAATGGTAATCGCCAACTCATCTATTTTTCAAACGGGTCAAAAGTAGCAATCACACTTATCATTTTAGAGCAGTCACAATAAGTAGTTTAACTGCTATGGGTTACTGCAGTCTGTTTTTCCCATTTAAGCCCCATGCACACAGGAAGTTTTTTTTTCCTCTCTCGGACACCTATGTTCCAGGAGAGGAAAAGGCATTAGCATGGTGCCTAAAGCTGCATTTTACAGACACATTTAGTAGCGATAAAGAACATTTAGGGACGTGGAATGTTTTTTCATGCTGAAACTGCTGGTTCTGTTTCTCTTCTGCCTCTAAACACCTGTGTGAATGAACACATAGGCTAACATAGGAGGGCGATTAGAGGCAGAAAAAAATGCTAAATGCCTCTAAGGCCCCTTCCACACAGGGACGGATCCGTTGCAGTGGTCAGACAGCTCAGCGGGAGATCTCTTTGTTGATCTCCGCTGAGCTGGCGGATGACAGGTCACGCTCTGCTCACTGAGCGGGGAGGTGCTTGTCAAGCGCCGCTGCTCATCTTTGGAGAGATCGGACAAAAAGGGACAGCATGTTAGTTTTCATCAGATCTCACCCGATCCGATAGGATGCATGGCGCCGTATCACCATTCATCTGCTTTTAGCGAATCGGATGTCAGCGGACATCCATAGACAAGATCCATAGGTCCGCCGAATAAAATAACAGGTGCCTAAAAGTGGTGTTTTTAATGGCCTTTATGCATGAGGCCCAAATATAAACTGATGAGGAGGTAGAACTTATGACACTTCTTTGGGCCCTGCAACATTTGATCCTTTGTTGGCCATTTACTACAAATTTTGAAAAAAAATATTTCTTTCACCATTTCTAAAAACAGAAAATGGGGGAAATAACTATTTGATCCCCTGCAGATTTTGTACATTTGCTCACTTACAAAAGAAATAAAGGGTCTATAATTTTTATCATAGGTGTATTTTTACATAATAGAGATAAAATATCAACTAAAAATCCAGAAAAAACACACAATACAAATGTTATAAGTTGAGTTGCAGTTCTACTTATTGTGACTGCTCTAAAATAATGAAAGGGCAAGTGTGATTAATACTTTTGACCTGTTTGCAAAATAGATGAGTTGGCAATCACCATTTTTAATGTCAGAGAAAATCTCTTTGCGTCCTCTCTGATGGGTGTCATACAGTACAGAAAGTGAGGGGAAATCCCTCCACCCATGAGTACACAGATTTATTTTCGAATAAGAAAGGCTTGTAATTTTTTATTGATTTTTGGTTGATATTCTTTCTCTATTATTTATAATACACGTATGATAACAACTTTAGACCTTTCATTTCTTTGTAAGTGAGCAAACTTACAAAATCTGCAAGGGATTAAATAATTATTTTCCCCCCTGTACATATGCAGCAAAGACAAAATGTCCGTGTGGTACCTCTGGAGATCGAGGAGTGTTTATTATGAGTATGAGAAAAGTAAGTCATTGAAACTCTTAACTCTCCTCAGCTTCAGGAGATGCTGCATGGCCCTTTCCCTCCCTGGCTGTAGATGTATTGGAATTCAGCCTAAACAAGATGGTATCAGAAGCTCACCGGAAGTGGATGCTCTGGCAGCAGGTTTATTCTTTCTAATAAACCATGATCTTTCATTCTCATGACACAGATCTGACCGTATACAAAGAATCATTTGGATTTAGAGTACACCGAGGTTCAGAGACAATCAGCAAGTCTTACAGCGTCATCAATAAATATTTTATTACAGACAAACAGGACAAAATTGTAGCACAAGTAAGAATTCAGCTTCCTCCAAAACAGTATCATCCCATATAATATCTATTGCCTCTGTATTAAGAAAACATAACAGATAATCCTCCAGAGAATACAGAAAATAAACTTCAGGGTGGTGAGAGGAGCGATACCCTGTCCAGGTGCTCAAAAGAAGCGGTTGGGGAAGTGACCCCCCCTTCTCCCCTCACCTACACATTCAGACATTAATGGGCTTAGATAATAACATAACAAATGAAGCAATTGTGTGCAATAACCTACAGTAACCAATCACAGGCACAAGCTCCTTAAAGCAAAATTTTTTGATTGGCTGCCACGGGTCACTAAACAGTACTGGTCTTTGCATTTTGTTATTTACCAAATTCATACGTGTACTAATGAATCAAGCAGCAGTAACAAAGTATACATTTCACAAATAACCCCACATTGTGACACTGCGGTACGCCTCCTCACAGGGAGGTATAAGGCACTAGTATTGCGGTACACAAGTCACATCCCCAGTAGCAATAAAGACTGTGTTCTAGAGGCAGCCAAAGAACTTTATGCTTTTATCTGTTTAGAGTTCATGGCGGATGATCGATTGAATATCACTTCGGCCTTAACTGGTGATGCCAACAGCATCACAACCAGTTTTATGGCGCACAGGCTCTTAATAAATATAAAAAATCTTAAATACTATAAAATCTTCCCATACTGGGCCAAAAGATTAAATCTTGGGTACTATGACATTGACTGTCATGGCTTATTGCATTGAATTTGGGCCAGTGTTCGCTTGCTGTGTGTATATTGAGATAAACATCTAGTGTGTTCACACATACCCACCAATCCAAAAGCAGCCTTTTAAAAATAGTCTTTACTGGTGGTTCCTAAGAATTGTGAGCTGCATATTTGCAATTAATATGCTTAGACATTTTGCATATTTAACATATAACTAGAACAGTTATTGAATAATCAGAATTGTGCTGTAGATCTGTAATGTACAGCAACATGGTACCATATATTATTGCTTTACTTTTAACTTGAATGATGCTGTTTTTGCTCAGCAACATTGGGGGCAAAAATAGGGACATTATTACCCGGTTGACTAAAGATAAAGGTGCAATGCTCTGCAGAAAGTAGGACAATAATGTCTCTCTGTTAAGCCTCTTTTGGCAGTGAACGCATTGGCATATCAATAGGTTGTTATTTTTGGTGACAGGACAGTGAGGCAATAAGCTCCTGTGGGAGCAAAAGACATCAGTGCTCCCAAAGAAGACGCTGAGTAACAAGCAATACTTATCTGAAGTCTCTGAAAATGCATTGCTTTACAGCAGCAATTTGGCTATCAAGATGCGACAGTCAGGCAGGTATCTTTGCAATTACAGTTTGATGCTCTTCAAGGGCATCTGGACTATGAAGATGTAACAGTCTCCACTTAATAAATTAATATTCCACGAGATCACCGAAAAGGATCAGTAGAGATGGAAACCTACTATATAATGAAGATGGTTGCCAATGTCTCTTGTAGCTTTAAAGGTCAGAAAGACCCAAATATAATATGTGCAAGTCTTAGTTATTAGCCAAGCTGATCCTCATACGTCTTCCGGAAACAGTCTCCAGCCGGGAAGAAGTCCCAACATCTCTCCTGGTACATCTTCCAGACATACGACTCCTGCAAAAGAGAGGAACTAGGGTCTGTTATTGTACTTGGAGGCATAGCTAATGATTGATGGCTTGAATGGTCCAATGTCTTTTAATTTTGAAATACCAGTATATTCAAAACGATGATGTAAATAGCTGAAATAATGCACTTACCTGCCCTGTATGTTCTGTGTCGTCCTTGTTGATTAAATACATTAGGAAGAACCTGAAGGAGAGCATAGACCAGTCAAGAACCTTGAACATTGTTTGATATCTCACCCACTGAAATAAATATATTGTTTTTTTACATGTTTTATAAACTTACATGTAATTGGCCAAGTTATGTTCTTCCAACGTGTGAGTCTCAAAGCCATGCGGCGTTGTATCAAAGTAATCACTGCCGATGCCACAGATGAAGCATTTGGTCTGGAGGACACAACAAAGAAGGCAATGAGTAGATAAAACATGATATTGTGGGAATGAGGCAGAATATTATGTACTGTATAAGAATATTATGTATAACATAACCATAATGCCGCGTACACACGGTCGTTTTATGTGATGTAAAAAAAACAAAGTTTTTAAAAACGTCATTTTAAATGACCGTGTGGGGGGAAAAACTTTGTTTTATGTCTTCTGAAAAACGTAAAAAAAAAATTCGAGCATGCTTAAATTTTTTGTGTCGTTTTTCAAAACGTTGTTTTTTGTGTCACAAAAAATCACCGTGTGTAGCTAAAACAACGTTGAAAAAAACATTTTTAAACCCGCGCATGCTCAGAAGCAAGTTATGAAGCAAGCTTCAATGGAAAAGAGTGCTGAACGTAACCGGGCTTTGCTAGAGCATTTTGAAAAAACGATGGTGTGTAGGCAACGTCGTTTTTGAAAATGAAGTTTCAAAAACGTTGTTTTTTTACCTCACAAAAAATGACGTTTTTTTTCATAAAAAAAAAACGACCGTTTGTACGCGGGATAAGAAAAGCCAGATGAATAACATTGAAGGTAAATAATAGAAAAGGAGAAATCATGGAGATGAGCAGAGGAAAAGAAAAAAAGCTAAGAAAGTTGAAAGGGAAAGGAAAATCAACCTACAAATTCCTAACATGAATAAATATAGATGATGGAGAGAGAGAACAAAATTAAGAACAATACAGAATACAGCTCTTAAGCCTCGTACACACAAATCGGATTTTCCGTAGACAAAGCATCAGACTGTTGGCCATGAACTTGTCTTGCACAGAAACGGCACACAATTGTCGGCCAACAAACATGAACGTAGTGACATATTACATTATATTTCAGCTCTTGAGCGCCACCCTTTGGACACCTTCTGCTAATGTTGTGTTTGGTGAGCATTGATTCCGAGCATGCGTGTTTCTACTTTGGACTTTTGTACACACAATAAAAAAATCTGACAACAGACCATCCGTGGAAAATGTATAAGCCTGCCATCCAACATTTGTCAGCGGAAAGTCTGACAACAATTCTCTGATGGAGCGTAGAAATGGTTGGATTTTAGGCCAACAGTCTGTCATCACACAATTCCCGTCGGAAAAAATCTGATCGTGTGTACGAGGCTTTAGTTGTAGAATCAACCCTTATAAAACTAGACAATATTGTTGTTTTTATCAATAGTAGACTGCCAATGTCAGAGGCTAGGGTTCCAATACCCAACCTATGGCCCTAGACCTGTGTGCCCCCCTGGAGACATTAGTTTGTGGTTTCCTTACCTAGGTGCTTAGATCACTGAACAAAAAATATGCTATTTCGTAGTTAAAGATTTGGTTTATTTTACTGTTATTCTGTGCTGGTCATTCCTTGTCTCTTTATGTTTTTGATCTTTTATAATAGATCTTGCTAAGAGAAATCTCACATAAAGCACCAGTCATTTTTAAGGGTGCTAAATGCAGAAGCAGTAATAGCAGTGGTTTGCAGCAGTCCCTTGCAATCTATGACTGTCTCCTGAACTATGTCCCCAGTCTTTAATAAATGATAAAACCCGTCTCTCTGACCCTCTCCTGTAGCATGTCTACAGCCTTCAACTATCTCTTGTAGCATGTCTGTAGTATCTGAGCAACCCCTGTAGCATAATTGCAGTTTCTTGCCATCTTTTGCACCTTACCTTTAGTCTTTGACTATCTCCTGTTGCATGTCTTAAGTCTATTAGAATTTTCTTTAGCAATAATATTATGTGCAGCTCTGGGTAGATGTCAGGGGGGCTGCACTTGTGGCCCCCAATATCGAGAAAGCTAACCAGCAAAGGTCTACGGGAGTGGTACCAAAAACAAACTTGCTACAAATCTGATTAGGGGCGCAACTTGAAAAAGCCTTGTGTGAGAACAGAATGTAAAAGTAAGGGGTAAGTAGAAGATGCAGCGACTGGGATTGTGAATTAAACACTTACCTCCATATCTTCCTTTACTTGCTCCTGTTGGTCTCTCAGCTCTCCAAAGGCATCAATGATCAAACCTGTAAGGGGATTTCATGGATTAATTTTAAACCTTTATTCTCGTTGTCATTTTAGAGATCGTCAAAGAGATTGTCAAATGTATACTAAACTTAGGCCAGTTCATTTGTAAAGTCATACCTTAATTTTAAATATAATCCCTAGTCTTGCGAGCAACAAGAATACAATCTAATTAATATATGCAAGCAGCAAATAACATACTCCCAATATAAATATGCAAAAAAACTCAAAACAAATAGTGATAATAAATGTAACCAACCACTCAGTGTTTTAATTTTCCTGTGCAAATATGAGTGCCAACATAATAACATGTGAATATATAAATATATAATACATCCATGTGCATTTCTTCTTGTGATAATATAAACCTGTGCTTGAGTGCAATCAAATGTTTAATTAATAAAAATGACAGAAAGAAGTTGTAACTTGAGTCTTCAAAAATCCGTGCTTTGTATCTATGCGTCTCAGTGCTCCCCTATAAGAAATGCACTTGCCTCACACTTACGTTTGGTCAAATAAAGCTTTTTAGTCACCCCAGACTAAGAGCCCTTTCACACTGGTGCGTTTTCGCTGTGTTTTTGCCGCGTTTTCGCGGTAAAAATATCGCTCATAAAACGCTCCCCATGCATCTCAATGGACCCTTTCACACTGAGGTGTTGCGCTGGAAGAGCGTTGAGAAAAGTCCTGCAAGCAGCATCTTTGGAGCAGCTTTTGAGCGCTGAAAAAAAACGCTCCAAAAACGCCCCTCTCCATTGAAATGAATTGAAAACGCTGTAAAAACGTGGTAAAATAGCTGTGTTTTACCGCTATTTTACCGCTCCGCTATAGGCATTTCCAGTGTGAAAGGGCTCTAACAGATCATGCTTTCCTCCTCGTTGCTCTATTGATGTGCCTCCATTATGACTTGATACGTAGGAGAGAAAAAGAGCTCCAAATAGTGCTTATATCGTTTTCAACAATATTCAATTTATTATAAAATGTGCATAGAACTCACGTTTAAAAGGTGCTCCAGTGCACCAACTGTATTCAGTGTATAAATAAACAATAGCGCTGCACTGTTAAATATAATCACTAGTGAATAAATAAATATACGTAATAATATATTATTAATGTGAACTAAAATCCATACGTAATTAAATATAAAAGTGACTGTGTGCTACATGCAAAAAATGATAATGTGCAAATCGCATAAGTAGATATAATTTGAGAGTCTTGATGAGGGGATGAACCTGAATGTCAAATCCCCTCTGTAAAGTGATATGGAAAAAAGTCTTATTGCTCATCTTTGAGATTACACTTTTTGCTTGCTGGAACTTTGACTAAGTGGAGTGATAGTATTGCCGGGATTGGTCACAAAGGAGCAGGTACACACTAACATACCAAAAGCGTCAGATCAAGAGTACGATTACCATCAGGACTTACAGTGGAAACACCCGTTTATATATATATATATATATATATATATATATATATATATATATATATATATATGCTGTTACCTTACAGCTGTAAGTTAAGAGTCCACCTATTATTTTAGTGTGCCACACTGAAGAGGAGAAGTCACTTTGCACTTTCTTTATTCAAAATCATTTGCACAGAAGAAGAAAGGTCACTCACTTTATGCTCATTGCGTTGTTTTGCACAATAAGAAGGATAAGACTTTTCTCCATATCACGTTACAGAGGGGATTTGACACTCGGGTTCATCCCCTCATCAAGACTCTCAAATGATATCTACTTATGCGATTTTCACATGTGCACACTATAATTTTTTGCATTTGGCACTTTATTGTCATTTTCCACTATGATGAATTATGTAGCACACAGTACTTTTATATTTAATTACGTATGGATTATAAGTCACATTAATAATATATTATTACTTATATTTATTTATTCATTAGTGATTATATTTAACAGTTCAGCACTATTGTTTGTTTATACACTGTACACAGTTGGTGTATATGTATTCATTTTATTTAACAGTGCAGCATTATTTATTGTTTATCTCTCTTGCGGTTATGGAGTAACCTTTCAGTGTTTTGCAGCAGTTAAAAGAGCCAATCTATTTAGTAGCGTGGGAATACCTACCTTATTTGTATACAGCGTATATCATATGTAACGGTCACCACCGTTTACGAACCTTCCATCCCATCCAAGACAGCTTATCGACACTCCACAATCAGGCAAACGAACACGACCCATAAGAATTCCCCCCAGACACGAGACACACAGCTCTGTGCTTCTGGTTTCAAATGTAATACAACTTTAATGGTTCACTCTCAGATTTTATACAGTTTTCAAGGCACAGGAACAATCAAACTGTCCCCACCCACACATCACACCTTGGGGGGCTTCAATCACATTATTTGAGCTAATTACTAAACATTCTAGACATTTCGGCGCCGGCCTATAATTATCATGATCTAATCACTGCACATTCCTTCATTAACAGAACTCAAACAAAACACCATCACACAATGATCTCTCACAATGAACATCCCTAGACAGACGTTCTGTCTCCGACAAGTACATTCCACACATAAACAGTATTTAGCATACATAATTAGAGGTCTGGGAGCAGACCTGGATTAACACCTTTACACAATGGACAATGAAATGTCTAGGAGTAGATGCAATTAACACCTTTCAAAAGAATGTGTCCCCACATTGAATAGCCAACAACTTGTGATATCTCAAGACATCCTGCAAACATGAATTATTATTAATATCCCATCTCAAGTAATACATGAATTATGATTCACTTGCCACCCCATCTCCTGGCTCAATCTGTGCCCAAAAGTCACTCCTGTTACATCATATAAAACCATGTGCCTTGTGCCTCTCCATGAAAGATGCAAAAGCGTCTTGCCAAACAAATGTGCCCCATCTCTACGCGTTACATCACAGGGTCTTGTGACTCATCAGGAATCTCCCTGATGAGTCATGGGACCCTGTGATGTAACGCGTAGGGGAGGGGCACATTTGTTTGTCAAAACGCTTTAGCCTCTTTCACGGAGAGGCATGAAATAGCTGCAGCATTGTGGTTTTATATGATATAGGCTGTATAAAATTAATGAATTTTTTAATAAATTGAATATTGTTTAAAACGATATAAGCACTATTTGGAGATTCTTTTTCTCTGATATATATCGAGCCATAATTGAGGCACATCAATGGAGCAATGAGGAGGAAAGCATGATCTGTTAGTCCGGGGTGACCAAAAAGCTTTATTTGACCAAACTTAAAGTGTGAGGTGAATAGATACAAAGCACGAATTTTGAGGATTTGTGAAGACTCAACAAGTTACAACTTCTTTTTGACTTTTTTATTTTTTAAACATTTGTTTGCACTCAAGCACAGGATTTATATTATCACAAGAAGAAATACACATGAATGTATTATATATTTGCATGTTGATTTGTTGGCACTCATATTTACACAGGAAAATTGATACACTTATGCTGCGTACACACGATCGGATTTTCCGTCGGAAAAACCTTGGATGGATTTTCCGATTGGAATTCCGCTCAAGCCTGGCTTACATACACACAGTCACACAAAAGTTCTCGGAACTTTCGACCGTCAAGAATGCGGTGACGTACAACACTACGAGGAGCCGAGAAAATTAAGTTCAATGCTTCCGAGTATGCGTCAAATTGTTTCCGAGCATGCGTCAGAATTTTGCGCGTGGGAATTGCTACAGATGATCGGATTTTCTGATAGGAGTTTTTTCAGTCGGAAAATTTGAGAACCAGCTCTCAATCTTTTGTTGGCGGAAATTCCGACAGCAGAAGTCTGATGGAGCATACACACGGTCGGAATTTCCGTTCAAAAGCTCACATCGGACTTTTGCTTTCGGAATTTCCAATCGTGTACGGGGCATAAGTGGTTGGTTACATTTATCATCACTAGCACAGCATATTTGTTTTGAGCACACCTTAATTTTACTTGTCAAAAATTCAATGATGTTAATTACTGGGAGGTGACCATTACTTACCTTGAATGATAGCCAACAGGATGACAATGACAAAGAAGAAGAACGTGATGTCAAAGACAACACGGTACAATTCATATTCATCTCCTGCAGGGTCTTCAATCTCATCTCCAATTCCACCACCAGCTCTCACACCAACATACATATGGAAAAGGTAACACTACAGAGGACACCAAAAAATAAATAATTAAAAAGAGTAATAATAAAACCGTGAATAGCACTTGGTCCTAAAGACAATTTAGAAAAGGTGTGCTCACCGTCATCATGTCATCACACTTCATGTCTGGTTCATCTTCATCCTCGCTCTTGTTGTAAAATTTGCGGAAGAAGTTGAAGGCAACCACTGTGTAAAGGTATACAACCACAGCTAGCAGTCCCACAGTCATCATGAGCTGCAGGGTCAGAGAGAAGGAAATGAGGTTAAAAGCCATTGTGCAGAACATTTTAGATAATAAATGGGAACGAAAGATTATTTTCATTAAATCCATCCTAAGTAATGAGGACCCATAGTTATATAGCAAGATTTTCTCTAAAAACAGAATATCTTTTGACTAGTGTGTTTTGAATTACAAAGCCGTATGAATGAATGAATATTGTTGCTGCCATACCTGTTTACCGTTGTGTGTGACAGAGGACAAGATTGTGCGCAGGGTCTTCACACCCATTGCAATATCCAGCAAGTGTGCAGCAAAGAAAAAGTTGTTGTAGTGACCCAGCATGGACATGACCAAGTACCATACCAGATATAAGAAAGACTGGAAGGAAAAAGAACATGGGGGTCAGTATACAATTAACTGTATGTCTAATATATATTTCTATATATCAAAAGCATGTAGAATGAGACAAACATATGTGTACTCTTTTTTTGTATGCCATTTTGCTTTTTGTACCACCATTTTGTACCAAATAAAAAAGTTTGTAAAAAAAAAAAAAAAAAAAAAAAGGAGACTAACATCAATTTATGGCCAACAATGGTATTTTTGCACATCTTTTTTAGGTCTTTTGTAATAAAACGTGTAAATTGTTGGAAAGGCAACCATAGAAATTGTTTTGTAATTTCTGATAAACTTTTTAACCCTTTTTTCTTTTCTTTTAAACTGATATTGGCCTGCCAGCCTATCCAGTCCACCACTGTCAAAACTTTTATGGTTGCGGAGATTCCAGTTATACTTATAGTACAGTATGTTGACTATTCTAGGAATTACAGTTGTCAACGCTGGTATGTCAAAACCTGTGAATGTGTAACATCACTTACATTATTAGTGAAGACCACTCCAAATTTCCAGATCTGATACTTAACATCAATTGAGGTGACCCTGAAGGAGAGAATAACAGATGAGTTTAGACATGTCTAATGAGCCGGTAAACAAAGCAATGAAGACAAACATTTTGGCCATAGAGAAAACAAAATGAACTAGAAAAGTAGTGCAATGTGAGGGTATGAACATATGTGGGTGTTGGCTTATTGAGAAGGATTTTATTATGAGTGGAAAGATGTCACATCTTCGATAACTGATGCTGAAAAGCTTAACATTTGAGTATTTCTAAGTAAAGACAATGGAGGTTATTTACGAAAAGGCAAATCCACTTTGCACTACAAGTGCAATCTACAAGTGCAAAGTGCACTTGAAATTGCACTTGCAAGTGCAGTCGCTGTAGATCTGAGGGGTAGATCGCAAATGGGGGGAAGCTCTGCTGATTTTATTATCCAATCATATGCAAGCTAAAATGCTGTTTTTTATTTTCCTTGCATTTCCCCCCTAAGATTTACAGCGACTGCACTTCCAAATGCACTTGTAGTGCAAAGTGGATTTGCTTTTCGTAAATAACTCCCAAAGTGTTTTCTGTTTTATATAATATCTGGAATTAATCTTTAACCACTTCCCACTAGTCCACAATGTACTCCAGGTGAGCGGCCAGTGTAGGCAAAATGACGTACTCGTACCTCGCTGCCTACTTCCAGGTTTAGGGCGCACGCATGCGCATCCCCTGCCCGGCACCCGCTGTGATTGTACCTGCCGAGACCTGCTGATTGGCTAAAAATCACAAAATCACAGCCAAGAGTTACGTATTGGTAAACAACACAGGGCTCTGTACGGAGGGGGAGCGATCTGTCAGTTTCTCATCAGTAAGAGATCTATTTTAAAAATCAGCACACATTACACATAGTTGGTCACACATTTAACCCCTTGATCGCCCTAGATGTTAACCCCTTCCCAGCCACTGTCATTAGTACAGTGACCGTGTATAGTATTAACACTGATAACTATTAATGACACTGATGATGTCAGTGGCAGTTAGTCAGCTCCCTCCAGCCTCAGTTACTGTCACACTGCGCTATCACAGCCTGGTTAAAAATGTAGCCGATCACCGCCATTAGTACTATTTAAAAAAAATAAAAAATAAAGTATATATTACATAATTTGTTTTATCAACGACATGTAGCAGAATACACTTTGGCCAAAATTTATGAAGAAATTAATTTTTTTTTAATACATTTTAACCGTATGCCGACCGCCACTGCAGTTTTACTGCGGCAAGTCGGCTTGGCTGCGCAAAATCACGTAATATAACCTGATGTTGCTATGCGGCCACTAGGGGTGCCTGCGCGCCCCCTGCTCGTCCCTGGTGCTGATGCGAGTGCCCGGCGGGCCCGATCACTCGCGATCGCTCGTCACAGTGCGAGAACCGGGAGCTGTGTGCGTGTAAACACACAGCTCCTGGTTCTTTCAGGGGGAGAAATTACTCATCGTATGTTCATACAATGTATGAACAGCGATCTGTCATTTCCCCTAGTCAGTCCCACCCCCCCTTCAGTTAGAACACAATGAGGGAACATAATTAACCCCTTGATCGCCCCCTAGTGTTAACCCCTTTCCTGCAAGTGAAATTTTTACAGTAATCAATGCTATTTTTATAGCACTGATCGCTATAAAAATGCCAATGGTCCCAAAAATGTGTCAAAGTGTCCGATGTGTCCGCCATAAGGTCGCAGTACCGATAAAAATTGCAGATCACCGCCATTACTAGTAAAAAAAAAAATTATTAATAAAAATGCCATAAAACTATCCCCTATTTTTTTAGACGCTATAACTTTTGCGCCAATAAATCAAACGCTTATTGCAATTTTTTTTTTTAATATGTAGAATACGTATCGGCCAAAACTGAGTAAAAAAAATTGTTTTTTTATATATTTTTGGGGGATTTTTATTATAGCAAAAGGTAAAAAAGATTGCATTTTTTTCAAAATTGTCGCTCTATTTTTGTTTATAGCGCAAAAAATGAAAACCGCAGAGGTGATCAAATACCACCAAAAGAAAGCTCTATTTTTGGGAAAAAAAGGACGCCAATCTTGTTTTGGAGCCACGTCGCACGACCACGCAATTGTCAGTTAAAGCGACGCAGTGCCCAATTAAAAAAAAAGTGGCCCGCTCATTGACCAGCAATATGGACCGGGGATGAAGTGGTTAAAGCTGAAAGTAAAAAATTGTTTATTTTTCAAAATCTTTTTCCTTTTTTTGTTTATTTTGCAAAAAATAAAAACACACAGTTGTGATCAAATACCACCAAAATAAATCTCTATTTGTGTGGAAAACAATGATACAGATTGTGTACAGAGTACAGTGTTGCATGACTTCGCAAATACCAGTTAAAGTAGCGCAGTGCTGAACAGCAAAAAATGGCCTGGTCATGAACGGGGTAAAACCTTCTGGAGCTCAAGTGGTTAATAATATCAGCATGAAATACACCATCAGCCATCACGCTTGGATTTAGTCCTTCCTAGTTTACTGCGCCGTCCCTCAGAGCGTTGCAGCGCCATCCCTCAGAAGTTCGGCCCCCCTCCTCCTTCCGCCGGGCCAATTATAAAGTGCAGCGCGCTTCGCTCATATGCAGTAGGGAACCAGCTGTGAAGCCGAAAGGCTCAACTGCCAGTTTCCCCTAACAGTAATGGCGGCGGCAGCACCGGACAACCGTTCACGGCTGGGGTGTCGATATTGCGGGAACCCTGGACAGGCAAGTGTCCTATTTGACAAATTGCAGATAAAACAGAAAACAAATAATAAAGTATTTTAAATGGTTACTTGCAGTGTTTTCATTTTCAGAAATTATTTTATTCACTTGCAATGCGCCTTTGAACTTGAAACTAGAAAATGTGACCACTCCAGGAACAATTAATCTCTTGAACAGCCCCCTCTCTCCTTGGGGATCTAACTACTCTCTGTGCTGGCCCATCTCGCCAGCCTCTCCCCTCATCTTCCTACATAACCTTTTGTGTAGCTGCTGTGGAAGCAGCAAAGAGGAATACTATAGAGCATGGGGTGCGAGTCCCATGAAGCATTGCGAGGCTGAACAGTTACAAGCATGATTTCCAAAGGCAGAGGCATGATGGGACATGTAGTTCCACAACAGTTGGAGGGCCACAGGTTGAGCACCCCCCATGCTAGAGAGTGTAACTTGAGTGACAGCTCCGAGTCTGCTGACATCACATCCAAGATGGTGACACCCAGCAGCAGTATTAAGGGCTTTTGGATGTCTACACAAGGGAGGCTTTTACAGGTAAATTACATACATAAAATACAGTCAATTTACAAAAAATTTAAAGGGGAGATTGCTGTTGAATTGAGCAGTCTGACGATAGGGTCCCTCTAAAAGACATCTATTAGAAGAAACATATGAGATGGTGCCATTGTTATTTTCCTAAAAACACTAGCATCCTGACCGACCTGCAACATACATGCAGCAAGTGAAAGTTAGAATGCCTGATGTACATAATTTATACATAGTCAAAAACCCATAAAGCCCTAATGGCTAAATGGTTAGCATAACAGATAGATTTTTTCACAAGGAGATAAACAATGACCGCTACCATAATTCCCTCAGTACATGTTTGAAAATCCATGAGAGACTAGTGTTATGGACAGTAGATGTCAAGTCAGAGGCATATCTAGAACCTTCAGGGCCCCAGTGCAAGAAACCATGATGGCCCCCCCTCCTCCTCTTCCATCCGAACCCTAGGTTCTGGGAGGGTGTGCATGGACATCTTCCCAGAATCCTGCCTCCTGTGTACCCTCCGAGGTGCGCATCCAGCGAGTTCTGTGGCTGATGTGTCCTTTGGACACAGCTGATCACAGATCACATTAAAGGGGCAATCGTAGCAGCCCTTTACCATGTGATCAGCTAATCACATGATAACAGACTTGCCGGTTATCAGACACGCTGTGTCTGTGTGAGGAAAAGAGAGCTGTTAACTGACAAGACTGGCAGTAAATTGTTTACACTGATATTATGGGCACTAATTATCAGTGCCCTGATTATCAGTGCTGCCTATCAGTACTCATCAATGCCACTTATCAGTGTCGCCTATCAGTGCTGCCCATCAGTGCCTCCTCAGTAGGACTCTGTGCTGAGAGCGTCTCTCATACAGCCCAGAGCCTTCACTGACAGTTCCTCTTCCCTCCTCCCTCGCACGGATGGGAGAGAAGGGACCCTATCTGCTCCTTCTCCTCCCGCCCCTTCCCTCCATTGTGTGCACCACGGGAAGTGTGTAGTCCAGCAACTGAATGATTAAATTCAGCTGCTTAGTTTCACACTTTCTGCGATGCACACAGGAGGAGAAGGAACAGATCAGCTCTCTCCTCTCCCAATCCATTCGACAGAGGAGGGAAGGGGAACTGTCAGTGCAGGCTCTGGGCTGTATGAGAGAGGCCCTCTCAGTTTAGAGTCCTGTGGCTAACAACCCCCACTGAGGCATCCTCCCCCCCCCCCCCCGACAGTGGCGAAACACCAGGGCACGGTCGCAAGTGCGACCTTTGCGACCCTGGTAGTCGCGCCACTGAGTCAAGAATCAAAATTGCCAAACACGATGGACCTTACAAACATGGAGGTTTACGCTGGAGTAAAAAACAGAGGGAACAAGTGATTGAATATACTGTAGGCATAGATTCACAGGTAAACACACCAAGCCAACATAGACTTATCGGGCTCTGGTTTCTTTCCATTTTGAGAAGTGATTTCTAAGCTGGCCAGATCCATTCCTAGCAATTCTGCAATTCTCTCCCGACCATAAATGTCTCCATATTTGTCCAAGACCTGTAAGTAGGGAAGGGGGAGATAGCATATAATCAGTAAAGTTATAAGCAAATAGCAGAACCTTGCTATTGTTTGTATAGCAACATAAGCCTTTACCTTTCTCTTCACAAATTTGTCCCAGTAGTTTCCTGGAAATGAGCTGCAAAAACATACAAAATACAACAGGATAGTCAGTTCATAAATCAGTGCATCCTACTTCTAAGTTTATCAGTCCTATTTTATACAGTAAATCATTTAAAGATGATCTTACTTTCAGAATAGGGTACCTCAACCTCCATGACCCTTAACTATCACGTGTTTTCATTCTGTGTAAAGCCTGGCCATTTTCAGCAAAAATAAATAAAAAATGCTCCAGCCTTAAAAAGCTCAAGTCTCTGAAGAGCACACAAGGCATGCTTCTTCAACTTTTTTGCCTCAGAGGAATACTTAAAATAACTTTCAGTTCCCAGGGAACCTCTGCTAAAATAAATTGATGGAAGTCATTAAGAAAATGCCCCGTAAATTGGTGGTCAGTGGGGAAGAATTCTCCCTTTCCAGGTGTGTTCAGAATGCCATCCTTACAGGTGAAAAAAATATTGCTGTAATGCTGGTTGCTCTACCAAGTGGCGTTGGCCCTGGAACTATGAAGGCACCATTAGATGGAAGGTCAATTAGTCACAGTTCCCTAGCAACCTCTGGAGAAACCCTAGTTGTGAATGCCTAACTTATGGTATGTGGACCTCTAGATGCCTGCAATTCCTAGGATATAGTCACCTTCCCTCTGGTGGTGCTCAGCGTCCCGCCATCTTATTACATTAGTCAGGAGGAAGAGCGGTTCAGGGTTTGGGTCTGTGAGTGGCACATGGGGAGGGGACAGAGCAGGAGGATTTCCCCCTCTGCAGGAAGATATGCACTAGGCCTCAGGTCAGAAGAGGAATGCCTTTTACTCTGCACTGACAATCGGTGAGCACCACAGAAAGCCCTCCTGTATAGTAATGCCGCGTACACATGCTTGGAATTTTCTGACAACAAATGTTCGATGGGAGCTTTTGGTCGAAAAGTCCGACCATGTGCAGGCCCAATCGGACATTTTCTGTTGGAATTTTTGACAACAAAAATTTGAGAGCTGGTTCTCAAATTTTCCGACAACAAAATCCGTTCTCGGAAATTCCGATTATGTGTGGATAATTCCGACGCACAAAATTCCATGCATGCTCTGAATCAAGTACGAGACAGAAGCGATCAGTCTGGTAAAACTAGCGTTCGTAATGGAGATAGCACATTCGTCACACTGTAATGGACTGAAAAACATGAGGCTGAAAAGTGCGAATCGTCTCTCACCAAACTTCTCCTACACCAAACTTCTACTACAATACGACTGGTATCAAACTTCTATTTTCTAGTGCCGTCGTACGTGTTGTACGTCACCGCGTTCTTGACGTTCGGAATTTCCGACTACATTTGTGTGACCGTGTGTATGCAAGACAAGCTCGCATCCATCAGAAATGTATCCACGGTTTTGTTGTCGGAATGTCCGATCGTCTGCATTAGTGTGATTATTTTATGACCAAGATGTGAATGTCCCTCATTATGCATCTTGGACTCCATTCTACTATAAATTGGGATTATGCTTGCCACGTGTACTGGACTGTATTGCAAACCACATGGAACAATGTGAAACTGTTGATTTGTAATTTATCTTCATACTTTAGTAAAAGCTCTCAAAGCAACTATAATGCCTCCTTACTGACTGTATATTTAAGTGAATGCACTGCTAAAGCAAATGCGAGAATGTTCACAGCAAAAGAAATATGGTAAAACAGATTTGTCATCCTTCTGGTGCTGGAAGCCAAGCTCACCCTCAGTAGGTCATGCACCCTGGGCCCCATGTTTTGTGGGCTTCATGCATTTGGTTAAATCATTGAGCCCTAACCTGCAACCATGATATTCTGCAAGGCCTTGCACAAGGGTTAGCTCCAGGCACCTGGGGAGTTGAATAAATCAGGGGATGTAGGGATCATGGTGAATGACCCACCAATACAGGGAGAACAGTGCTACCTGGAACGGAACAGATGCTTCTTTTAATTTTGGCTGTCTCAGTTCATTGGTTTCACTGCCATTTTACAACCAAGTATGGTATGGTATATATTGTAGCTACATTACACATTATCTGTGTATTAGTCAAAAAACATTTTTATAAAACAAACTTGGGTGGCAGAAAGGGAAGAAGAGAAGAAGTTGCAAAGTTTGGTCTCTTTAATGTGAACACCTATTTCTGCTGCTTCACCAACAGCACATTCTATTATGTTGCTCAACACTATGGACATGCTTACAGGACAGTATAATAACGGAATAACATCATCAATATGGTAATCCTTCAATGTGCAGTCATTTTCCCAGGGAAGGAGGGATAAACACAGAAGAAAGACTTCAACTAACCATTTTCCCCTCTAGTTACCCATACGATGGGTACCATTGCCATGATTTTACGGATCAAAAAGTGCTGATCTTTGCATCCTGAGATCACTATTTCTGAGCTGTGATTTAAAGAATATCTATCCAGAACAGCCTGTACATACCATTGTCTATTCATTGCCTGTCATTTTACTCTATAGATCTGCAGCTGGTTGGTTGTTACTTGGCAAAACATACTCTCCGAGACAGTTTTTCTTCATGACATGAATACACCCAGATATTGTAACAAATGTTCTATTTTACTTATTGGTTTCACTCACGGTGTGTTCAAGACCAGACGATCCCATTGTCCTTTAATGTCATCATCCTCTGGCTGTTCTGTAATATAGAAGCCATCAAACTCCAGCTTACGTGCCAACTCCTTCTCCCGTTTAAAGATAACCAGTGGAACCTAGCAAACAGAGAAGACACCATCAAACCTAAAAATAAGAAACTAGTCATTCCATGTTATTATCCTGCAAAATTGAAACAAGAATCCCATTAATAAGAAATGTAGCTGAATTGTATTTGTATAATTACTCTATGGCCATAGTAATTACTCTATGGCCACAGTCACACCATCATGGTACAGTAACCTGTTATTTTTTTGTGTTGTGTTAAGGCAGTGGGTTTGAATGGGCTGCCGACGTACCCCTGCACGGCTGAAAATGCACCTGACCCTTTTTGAGGAATGCAACGTATTGCAATGCTCAGTAGGTGCATTAGAGTAGGCTGCAACACAGATACGTTGTATTGGGATGCCATTGCATCAACATCACAAAGCAGAATGAACACTACCCAAGGGCTTGTGTACATGCAATTTTCGTTTGCATCCCAGCTGTTTTTCTTCCCTATATAAGTATATGTAAATGCAAAAGCAGCCTGGAACAGCTTTAAGCAAGTTAGAAGCAGAATGAAGAAACCCAAAGGCAAATAAAAGCAACTCGGAAGTACTGTAAATATATGGCATTAAACTTGCTTCTAAGCTTGAATAATATGTACATGAGCCCTAACAAATACATTATGTTATGCCAAATTTAGCAACTTCTCTGTGTATAAATCCATTGAGCTATTAGAGATAGAGATAGTATGGTCCAAATGAATAGTCTGTCTCTTGATAATGTATTTTTTAAGTAGTACAAGTAATACTACCAGTGTCAATATCTTAATTTTCAGTCTACCATTTTACTAAGTAGAAGAATGAGAAAGGCTAACACCTCAGTACAGATAATTCATAGAATAAGGACTATGGTCTTTGTAATAATCAGCCTCACCTTCAGACAATTGTAGCCAATGATACATAAGAAGGAAATGAGAGTGTGAACAATGGAAAGAAAGTATAGTGTCGGCTGCATGTATCCCGTGCTTTCCTCCAGGAAAAAATACACTATGCCATCATCTTCATCTTCTTCGTCTCCACCAGCACCACTTCCTTCATCCAGGATGGATAGTTCCTCCTCCATCCCTGATCCCTCAAAATCTTCCTCGCCTTTTGGAGAATCAGACACCTAAGGAGATCACTTGTCATGTCAGTTCAATATTCCTTGCATTTAGAACACAGGCTGAACACGCTACTTTGTTAATATTGATATATGGCAACCCATGCTTTCTGTAGAAAGAAGAAAGAACTGGTGAAGTATTGCATTGCACCAATTACCAGTTGTCACTTTTGCCACAGTTGATGTTGTGAATGCTGCCTGCCGATTTATAAAAAAAACAGGTCAACCTCATAGTTTTTTCTTTATTAAAGTCCAATTTTACAATGGTTACAGGTAACCTAATGTAATGTGACGCTTACAAAAGTCATTAGGTTTTAAAACTGCTGGTAAAACTTAATAGATAATTTTATCAGTTTATAAAAATCAAAGGCATGTAGGGAAGTTTAAAAAAATAACACATTTCTGGAAAAATGGAAACAAAAGTATAGTTGTCCTTTTCAAGCAATTAGATTGCTGTTGCGTTTTGACAGAAAATAAAAGATGGGACCCGATTGGTTACTGTGGGTAACATATTTGTTTTTTTTACCATTTCCTTGTAAACCAAGGTTGTTAAGGAGTGAGCCCCCCCCCCCCCATCTCAGATACCCCAAGAGATATAAGAAACTAAGATTCAACGTTTCAGAAGCTACACAAAAACTGAAATTGTTATTTTGGGTGTACTGGCCCTTTATCTCATTTATGGCTTGCAGAAAGATCAATCTAACAAGAGTGCCACATTGTAATGTAGTCTATGATCAATATTATATATATCAATAACTGGGTTGCAAACAGAAACTTGTGTGGTTTACACACTTCCTGAAGACTTTTGTTGTACAGATGAAATGAGCCTAGGGTGAGGCCAGTGACTCATAATGTTATACAGCTGCCAATGTTCTCTGATGTGCCTATAAGATGCTTTTATATTTGTGAGTATATTTGCTTTTAATAATTGACCGTATTTATCACCATATAACACACACTTTTCCCCCCTGAAAACAGAGGACAAACCAATACACGATAACTCTTTATTTTATCAATGGGGGCCGACCCTGGGACAGCCCGCCGGGCGTACTAAGATAACAGATCCCTGTGTCATAGTAAACTGAAGCCTGCAAATACCTAATTCTCCCCTTTTTTTTCGGCGGACCTCCTCCTCCTCCGACTGTAGCTTTAGATTGGAGGAGAACGGTCACGTGAAACATCAGAAAAGAGCGATCATGTGACCAGCCAGAAAGGATGCAGCTAATAAGGTATTTGCAGGCTTTGGTTTATAATGACAGTGACAAAGTATAAAAAGAATCTATGAGTAGGAACTGGCAGTGATTTTTTTTAAACTTTGGAGTACACTGGCAGTGCTGTCCCAGGAGACTGGGGGGTCTCCTGGGAGTGTAAGGGTGCTGTACAATGTAAAGGAGCCATGTACTGTGCAGGGGGAGGAATCTGTGTAATGTATAGGGGGCGCTACGTAACATGGGGGGATATGTGCAATGTGCACGGGGGGCTTTGATCTGTGTAATGTGCAGGGGGTCTTTGGAATGTAAAAGGGGCCGTGAAAAGTTATTTTCCTGTAACTTCCCTCTTCGAATTACGGTGCGTTTTATACGCCGATAAATACGGTATGTGGTTTTAAGCAATACAGTACTACTCTATGGTCCTTTTGCTCTTCCCTTCATGTATCCCTATTTTGAGAAAGGGTCTTTGGATAACCAGTGGAGGACCCTGTAATCTGAAGTATTATTTTAGTGGCCCCTGATTGGATGGTTTTTGAGCTGTTGATCTCTTATAATTTTGAGATCATTACCATTTGAACTGGCATACTTGATTTAAGGTTTCATGTACACTACAGCTCCTAAACTTGGCATTTTCTTGCCAAAGCTCAACTTAACTCCATAAAAGCCTGTGTGACAATGTACACATAGGATTTTAGCAGATTTTAGGAGCTGCTGCGGTTAGGGGAGCTTCAACCTCCCTCAACCACCCTCTCCTGAACTCAGAAGAACTGCATTGAGGATAGAAACGTTTTGACCACCGGCCGCAAAACATGGTAAAACTGCGTTGCGATTTTGCCACGTTTTGCATTTTCCCATGGCCAGCGGTCAAAGTAGGCTGTGTGTGCATGAAGCCTAAAGGTGGGTTGGGACTTTTGCATGTGGATTTACACTTATTTTCAAGATTTCACAAGTGGTCTTGAATATGTTTTTTTTTTAAGCTTATGCCGTTTTTCGGGTTGTAAAAAATTAATTTTTTTTTTAATGTCATTAAAAACGATCGTGTGTGGGCTCCAGAGCATTTTTCACAATGTAAAAAATGGGCATTAAAAATTTCGAACATGCTCTAATTTTTCACGTAGTTTTTAACGTAAAAAATGGTCGTGTGTAGGCTTTAACGACGTGAAAAAAACACGCATGCTCAGAAGCAAGTTATGAGACGGGAGTGCTCGTTCTGGTAAAACTAGTGTTCGTAATGGAAATAGCACATTTGTCACGCTGTAACAGACTGAAAAGTGCGAATCGTCTCTCACCAAACTTTTACTAACACAAAATCAGCAAAAGCAGCCCCAAGGGTGGCGCCATCCGAATGGAACTTCCCCTTTATAGTGCCGTCGTACGTGTTGTAAGTCACTGCGCTTTACTAGAGCATTTTTTTTCACGATCGTGTGTAGGCAAGGCCGTTTTAATGATCGGGTTGAAAAGAACATCATTTTTTTCTAGACCATTAAAAACGTCATTTTTTACAACCCGAAAAACGGTTGTGTGTACGCGGCATTACTCTTATCATGTACAAGTTTTAATTATATGTTCTATGATAGACACTTCAACATGTATTTTGATGTATATTGTGTATGAAGTCTTTTATTAGGAGTTATGATTTTATAGGACTTATTACAAAGTTATTGATATATTGGTTTATGCACTTTTTAAGCTACAATTAATACAATTTTTGGTTTTGAGTTTAATGCTTCTTTAAACATCCTGCCTTCAGGTGTTTTACATTTGGTGCTCCCACATTTTGATGCATTAGAGCTTCCATGAGATTAGCCTGATTGAACTGCAAGAAAACCTTGCAAAACAGATACTACTGTAACCATTACCAATCCAATCAGATCCAGCTCAGTTGCAACTACCACAATTTACAGGAAATTAGCCCAGTAGGACGCAAGGACTCATTTGAAGGAGCCACCTATAGAAGAACTCACCTTGTAGAATAGCAAAATAAAGTTGATAGCGAAAGCCAAGAATAGTGCCAAGAAACGCAGATTATAGAAATTCCTTGAGAGATAGTTCTGCACAGAAACACAAATAAATGGTAACCATAATAAAAATATAGAGAATTATGAAAATTTCAACAGAAAGACAAATGTCAGTGATTTAGAATGAAGAATCCGTTATTGGATGTTTTGAATACTGACCAAGAATTTTATCCTCTGGATCTCCAGCTCATTCCAGAATTCAAAACCTCCTTCTTCAGCTTCTGCTTTCTTCTCTTTTTGGGGGGTCTTTTTCTTGGGGGCCTCAACTGGCGGTTCTTCAGGTTCCTCAGGAACAGGAGCTGCTTCTTCTTCCACGACAGTTTTACCCTTTTCTCCATTCTCCAAACTGAAAATAATAGTAGGTAATTTCAAAGGTAATGTCTTCTTTAGTCAAATTAAGTGCAGTTTGTATTAAGATTGAGTAAAATGTAACTTACCTTAAAAAAATAAAATAAAAGATTGAGTAAAATGTAAAGTTTGTAATTAGTTGGAAAGTACATACTATTCAGTTATTGATGGAAGAAATAAATATATTTTTACTTGAACAAGTAGTTCATATTTTAAGCCATTTCCAATTTATATTGAGAAATTATACTGTTCCTACATATATCTGCACAAGAACAGCTAGTTCTTATTTTAATTCACTTAAAAACAATTAAGATTTAATACAATTTCTACACTATCATTGTGTTGGTTACATAACCAAGCTATAAAACTTTTGTCTTTGTTCTGTTCATCTTCAGTTTGTTTTGATTGGTTTTCTTGCTAAAACAGAGAATGCTGTCAAAACCATTCCTGGTTCATGAGCCCTATTTATATTCCCTTCCTCTGAGAACCCAATCACCCACTTAGTTAAGTGGAAGAATTGGCAATGGATCTCTAAAAAGTTTTTTTTTTGTACATGTGTAGAGCTTTTGGATGATGGGCTGGCACAGCTTCTACACAGGAATAAGTAGATCTAGAATCAAAGTGCCACGCACTGATATTAACCACTAACTTTCCGCCCACCGCCAAATGACAGCGGGACGATAATTCTCTCGTTCTGGGAGGACATCATATGAAGTCCTCGCCTTTCCAAGCCACTAGGGCGCACCCACCACGTCACTGGGAACCCGATGCGTGTGCCCGGTGGCACCCACGATTGGGTAGGGCAAGGCTTAGCCCCTGAAATGTGCTGGCTTTTTAACATTGCAATAAACTTGTATTTGGATTTTAATATCACCTGCACAGCCACAAAATTATAAATCTGTTTTTGTCTTACACCAGAGGAGAGAATGATGAATGCTAATTAGTTGTGCATTTATTGTAAGGAAAAAATATATAAAAAAAATCTCTATCATCCCAATCGCCTAAACGGGGACAAATAAATTGCAATGAACAAAGGAAAGGAGCTTGGAGGTAGCCCCACCCTGGTTAAGAAACCTTTTTTTCTGAGGAAGTAGAGAGGCTGCCAATACTAATCTTCCCTTTGAAAATACAAACTCCCTGGCTGTCATACGGATCCAGGGGTTATAATACTATCCAAGTCACTGACCTCGAGCAAGTATACAAAAAGAGAAGTTCGGATTCCACTCTAACTTGGAGGAGGTCGCCAAGGGCAGTCACCGTCTTTCTGCCAGTGTAGGTTTGTTTTTGTTTTTTTAAAAGGTAGAGTAACACCCAAGAAATCCACACTTGTCCTAGACAATTAATGCCCCCAAGGTGTGCCTAAACCAAATACAAGAACATCTAAAAGTATCAACTGTCTGGCTATCTGGATGCTGGAGAGTACCATATTTATCGGCACACTTTTTTCCCCTTAAAATCAGGGCAAAATTGTGGGTGCGCGATATACGCCGATCCCTGCTGTCTCTCCGAGAGTCGAGCCGAGTGTACTGCGCACTCGGCTAGGCTCGGCCATGCTCAGCTCCGCCCACAGCCACGCGAGAGGAGCCGAACACACAGGAAATCAGGCTCCTCTCGGCTCGCGCCAAAATCCAAAAACGAACACCGGACACGCTCACCTGGATGGAGGCCGCAGATGGACACGCTGGACGGAGACAGACACCTGGATGGAGGCCGCAGACGGACACGCTGGATGGAGACGGACACCTGGATGGATGATCGCAGACGGACACCTCGGAAGGAAGCCGCAGATGGACACCCACAAGGCCGCAGACGGACGCCGGACAAGGCCGCAGACGGACGCCGGACAAGGCCGCAGACGGACGCCGGACAAGGCCGCAGACGGACGCCGGACAAGGCCGCCGATGGACGCAGGGCAAAAATGTAAGTTTTCTTTTTTTTCCTTTTTTACCTTGCTAAGCTAGGGGTGCGCGGTATACCCCGATAAATACGGTATTTGTAATATTCACTTGCTGTAATTTCCCCACCCACATGCACCTTTCCACGTATAGTTATAAAACAATTTGAGTCAATGTTTATTTGGTTGATCACTCCTCTTGTTTCTGTCACTAGTGTATTCTTATATCACTGGCGCATTGATGCACATAGATATGTCTATTAATATGAATGGTTCAGTCCCCCAGTCCAGTATTGAAGGACTTTAAGAGGTATGGGTTAGTTAGTGCATGGGTCTTCAAACTACGGCCCTCCAGTTGTTCAGGAACTACAATTCCCATCATGCCTAGTCATGTCTGTGAATGTCAGAGTTTTAAAATGCCTCGTGGGATGTGTAGTTCCGCAACAGCTGGAGGGCCGTAGTTTGAGGATCCCTGTGTTAGTGGGATTCAGAGCTCATAAATTCCTACTCACTCTGCTTTCTCTGGTTCTGGTTCGGACTCTTCTGCTGCTGGTTCTGCCTGCTCAGAACCATCCAAATGTTGGATTTCATCATCCTAAAAAATAAAAACACAAGCATTTCCAGCTTTTTAGCATACATTACTTACATAAAAATATACGTATTGCTTAAATAGAAGGTAAATATTAATCTTAACATCAGATTTCCTTCATCATACTTACTGTAAATTTCCTCATCAAGATGGGTGATCCCTCTGGAGTTGGTGGTTCCACAGAAGTGGTTTCTCCCATATCACCCAGGCCACCAGGGGCATCTGGAGCACTGAGTCTATAGTGTCCACCATCTTTCTTTAGGTCCATCCCAAATACGTCTGCCCCTTCTTCTTGCACTTCTTCTTTGCCTGCATCAGTGAAGTCTGTCACATCACCAGCCTCAGGTAATTCGTCGCTGACCACCACAGGAAGACCATCTCCGTGAACTTCATCTTGTGTAGGATCTGGCATACTAGCCAAGAGTTCAGTCACAGTTAACTTCTGAGCTCCTTCTACCAGGCTGCCTCCAAACAATGTGTGCCATATCAAGAAGAAGATGCCTTTGCAGACACTGTAGATAAAGTGAAGGGTTCCGATAAAGAGGGTCCAGAGGAAGGAGACAATAGCCATGACCATTTCCTTTATTGTCATCTTCTTGATCTGTAGAAAATTAAGAATGCATGTTCATACTTATAAACACAGCATATCTCTGAATTTACACTACCCCATTCAAAATTTCCAGGAAATTAAAATATTTTTGGCTATGTTTTTAAACACTGATTCTGTGATTTTCTTTACTTGTATGGTCTACTCTACAGTGAGGGGAAAAAAGGTATTTGATCCCCTGCTGATTTTTTACATTTGCCCACTGACAAACATGATTAGTCTATAATTTTAATGGTAGGTTAAGGTTTATTTCAACAGTGAGAGACAGAATAACAAAAATATTCAGAAAAATGCATTATAAGTATATAAGTATTTGATCCCCTATCAATCATCAAGATTTCTGGCTCCCAGGTGTCTTTAATGCAGGTAACGAGCTGAGATTAGGAACACTCTCTTAAAGCATATGTACAGGTCCATCTGAAGTTTGCTAATGAAATTCTGAATGATTCAGAGGAGAACTGGGTGAAAGTGTTGTGGTCAGATGAGACCAAAATCAAGCTCTTTGACATCAACTCAACTTGCTGTGTTTAGAGGAGGAGGAGAAATGCTGCCTATGACCCCAAGAATACCATCCCTACTGTCAAACATGGAAGTGTAAACATGCTTTGGGGGAGTTTTTCTGCTAAGGGGACAGGACAACTTCGCTGCATCAAAAGGGACAATGGACGGGGCCATGTACCATCAAATCTTGGGTGAGAACCGCTTTCTCTCAGCCAGGGCATTGAAAACAGGTCGTAGATGGGTCTTCCAGCATGGCAATGACCCAAAACACATGGCCAAGCCAACAAAGGAGGGGCTCAAGAAGAAGTCCATTAAGGTCCTGAAGTGGCCTAGCCAGTCTCCAGACCTTAATCCAATAGAAATATGTGACGGGAGCTGAAGGTTCAAGTTACAAAACGTCAACCTCAAAACCTTAATGACTTGAAGAGGACATGCAAAGAGGAGTGGGACAAAATCCCTCCTGAGATGTGTGCAAACCTGGTGGCCATCTACAAGAAACATCTGCCCTCTGTGATTGTCAACAAGGGTTTTGCCATTAAGTACCAAGTCATGTTTTTTTATTATCATTCTGTCTCTCACTGCCAAAATAAACCTACCATTAAAATTATAGACTGATAATTTTTGTTGTTAGTGGGCAAATGTATAAAAATCAGCAGGGGATCAAATACATTTTTTCCTCACTGTACTTACCTTTGGATTTGAATTCACTTTCAGACTGTTCTTCAACATTGCAAAACGCTTACAGGATTTTATTATATTCTTAAAGTGGATGTAAATCCCAATTTTTTTTTTTTTTTTTGTCACAATGTAGAGTATAAGATTTCCTATCATCTGTGCCCAGTCTTACCACACAGAGGTAATCCAGCTCTGAGCAATCCTCTTTTATTGTTCAGTGAAAATTAACAGACTTCCAGATAAAAACCTGTCTAAATACAAAGTCCTTTCCTCTCGCCTTGCTTTGAGTGACAGGTTATTTACATATCTAGCTTGGACATGTTTATCATATGTTAGGTTATGTTTATCATAATATGAGGTGATCCTCACTATCACTATTACACTATTTCGGACCTTATCTTCTTATTTGCATATGCCGTCCTGAGTCTCCATGGGTTAAGAGGCTGTTCTATCATCTGCTTATTTCATCTGTTAATAGCAAATGCCAACTTGCTATGAAGCACATTTGACCACTTTTTTCAGTAAAAGGGTCAACTACTTGTGGTAAGCTACTACCTCTTGAGCACTTTTGTGGGTGTCCTTATTAGAGTCGGTGAAGGTGGACCATTAACAGCTTTTATCACTGGATATTATTTCACTGGATGTTCGTGGCAATTGTTGTGGATCTTGCAGTACACTACAGTTCTATGGACTCATAGAAGCACATGAATCTATTGAATTTATGTTATTGTGATTATTTATGGAATATTGTTATTATATTCATTTATTTTTCACTTAATGATCACTAATTATCAAATTTATCTATTAGGCACCTGTCACGATGGGGACTAGATGTTAACGTGTTTTTTTTTTAGATATTTAGGTTATATTAGGTAGGCTGGTGTTTCACTTGCTGTTCATTTATTTAATAATTTATTTTTGATTATAGTTACTTTTATTTAATAGCTATTAGCGCTCTCACCCGTTTTTTTAAAGGGGGTTGTAAAGGTTTGTTTTTTATTTTCTAAATAGGTTCCTTTAAGCTAGCGCATTGTTGGTTCACTTACCTTTTCCTTCCATTTCCCTTCTAAATGTTTTTTTTTTCTTGGTCTGAATTTCTCACTTCCTGTTTCTCCTCAGTAAGCTTTCCACCATCATCCAAGCGGTGGAAATCAGCCAGAATAGCTTACTGAACAGCTTACCGAACAGCTTACTGAGGAGGAACAGGAAGTGAGAAATTCAGACAAAAAACAAAGACATTTTTTTTTTTAGAAGGGAAACCGAAGGAAAAGGTAAGTCACCCAACAATACACTAGCTTAAAGGAACCTATTTAGAAAATAAAAAACTAACCTTTACAACCCCTTTAATTGTCAGCCAGATAATAACCCATTAGCCATTATACAATTTTGTTTTTTTACAAGAAAACTACAAATCACAGGAATTACAGGAATTTGTTAATCACCTTTCGATACTGTCTTCTGAGGTTCTTGTAGGTAAACATCTTGAAGAAATTGATCACATTGTTCATAAATTCTACAAAAGCAGATGAAGCTTCTGGAGGATCAGACCCATTCTCAGACTCCTCGCCTTCTCCAGTTCCTTCTCCTCCATCATCTTCATCATCATCCTCTGCCTTTTCTTCTTCAGGTTCAGAAATCTGTGAGGCAATCTGCATCTCAAATATGGTGTCCTCACAGAAGTTAACAAAGAGCTCCATCTTCTCAGACTCACCACCTTCATTGACCACATCAAAGATGAACTGACGCTTAGACTCTTTAACCTGAGGCATCTCCCATTGTGTTTTATTGGCCTCACTGATCTCAAAGTAGATTCTCTCTATCTTCTTGCCTGCTCCCATAATTTCAATTTTGCCTAGATAAGGTTTGAAGTAGTTTATTATACAATCTGCTAACTCCAGGAAGTTATGTAGTCTTGCGTCATGAGGCACATGCTCTGATAAGTTGGTTAGTAAAACTGCCACATTGAAACCAATGTCTTTAGCTGGTTCTTGGAAGCGGTCAGCAAACTCTTCAAAGTTGATCATTTCATTCTCATCAGCTTCAGAGCAGGACAGAAGGAACTGGATCTCAGATGTTGTGTACTGCTTTTGACTGTCCATTGCTTTCTGGAAATCTTTTTTAGATATAAGACCTCGAGGATCTGTGACATAGTCTCTGCAAAAAACAATGTGTGTTATAAATGTCAGCATATTGCTCATAATTTCTTTCAATTAGTTTGAGGATGGAAGAATAAAACACCAGTTTTACCTAAAAGCATCAGAGGCCACTATATCCTTTAATTTGAGGAACATATCAAAGAATTTAAGGATCATTTCTACATTGCTTGAAGACTCTACAAGCATGTCCACCATCTGGCGAGCTATTGTTCCATTGACCACATTACCTAGATTAAATGGAAACATATTATTGTTAAATATATATACTTTTATACAGGGTCTTAATCCTGCGAGCTGTTCTGTCTGATATTTTTCTTGGTCTTCCAGATCTTGCTTTAACTTCCACTGTTCCTGATGACTGCCATTTCTTAATTACATTCCGAACAGAGGATATTGACATTTGAAAACGCTTTGCTATCTTCTTATAGCCTTCTCCAGCTTTGTGAGCGTCAACTATTTTCAGTTTCAGTTTTCTAGACAACTGCTTAGAAGAACCCATGGTGCTGATTGTTGGGGCAAGGTCAGATGAGTCTGGGCATTTAAAACCTTTGAGATTGACATCACCTGGTCTTCCCAGACGATGATTGAGAACAATCCATGACACTGGCAGGTCTCAGCTTTGCAAAGAGGGCATTGCATGCTATAAATTCTGCAGGGTGCCCAAACTTTTGCAGACGCCATTTTTTTGTTTTCTGTAATTTTGAAAGTGTAAATGATGGAAATAAAATCTAACTTTTTTTGACATATTATAAGAATATCTAATCTGTAATTTGATGCCTTTTGGAGATTTTTGCATCTTTCCTTGGCTTCGCTATGCACATTAATACAAATTTCTACCTGGGGTGCCCAAACTTTCGATCCCCACTGTATGTCCCCATTTTTGATGAATCCGCCCTGTTTTGAACAGTTTTTCTTAATCATGGTTAATCATGTACCATCATGACAATCGTTGTATCCAAATACCAGATCACCTTTTATACATGACCAAATGCTTTAAACTATACTGGCAGTAACTCATCCACAAACATCCAATCAGGAATTCGCCTTCCTCAAAACTGGTACTGGAGCACATGAAACAGACACGTCTTGTGAGAATTTAGTCAGCATTCTTCCTCTAGTGTTTGACTCTGGTAGTTTTGGAGACCTGGGTTCAGTATACAGCACATGCCTATTTAATGCTTAATAAGAGTGAAGCATAATCACCTTCCAGAAGGGAGAGCAGCATGACTACCATGTCCTTCTGAAGGTCCAACAATTCCTTCAGCAGCCCAATTTGACTGGAGTCCTGGAAAAGAGGCACAGCAACACAACAGTCTTTAGCACAACTTACAAGTCTGATTTCCTTATGCGTCACATCTCAACCTCTGAGGAAGATTGGAAGTGTTAAAAGGCTTCTAGTAAAATACAATATAAGCAGACATTTTGCTGTATTAAGTATGAGGGATATGGGCTTCATTCAAGTTTGTGAGACAAGTATAGTCATATTTTGCATATGTAGTATGAAGTAATATAAAACATAATATGACTGGTTGCTGTGAGGCAATATAGACTAAAGCAAAGTCTTCAGACACTGTTAAAGAGTGATGAATAGGTCCAATGTCATCTCAATGCCCTTTTGAGCACTAAACTAGCAAGGACTACAAGGTGTGTCAGTAACTGTGATTGTGCAGTTTTGGAAATATGCATTTGTGTAATAAAATCAATTAAAAGGGTATAGCATAGTGGTCAAGAACACAATTTTATTATACAAATGTTTGGAATAGTATTTAAAAAAAAAAAAAAAGACCAGTACAATGATAGATCTCCATCTTACCTCTGGATAGAAGCGACTCTTGAAATGATCCTTGTATGCAATGCAATAAAAACACACTTTTCAAACACTATGGCTATTACTCCCTGTGTTATAAAGTGCTCCTCACCTCCCAGTAAGAAAGAAACCAAAAGATACATTTTTTGGTTTGTTGGAATTTACTAGTGAATGTCTCACTTTCTTAACATCTTGGAGAGGTTTCTAATTTCCTTCAAGCAATACTGAAATAGCTAACATCTATCAATAAAATTCTCCCATCGTTTTCAGCAACACCTAAGCTTTCAATCATTTTTAACTTTACCAGAAGTTGATTGGTTGCCATGAAGTATTGCACATTGCTGTTCTTTTACATTTTTGATCTTATTGAAAGTGAACCTATAACTTTGTCCATTTAGGACAAAGCAACAGGTTCTCTTGATGGTTCATTGCATCTAGTAGTTATACTTGCCTGCTCAACACTCTGCCATTACCTTACTTGCATGCTAAAACCCTAATTACAACCTCATTTTTGTAATCTTCTTGTCTGCCTTTGTTGGCGCTAAAAAAAAAGAACCCTTTACTGCCTCATTTGTCAGTGCTTGGCCCATCAGGTGAATGGCACACTATTATGCGAGTTAATGAGGGGATTCTTATACCTGAACATATCAGGTATTTCAAAACTTTTTGGCTGGCAAATGGGGTGAGTAGGGACCACAAAGAAGGTAAGCATCTTCAACAAAAGGGGTGGGCTATTGGTTGTCGAACCTGTTACTTTTTCTGAATTGGGCAAAGTAAAAGATTTATGCCGCGTACACACGATCGGTCAAACCGATGAGAACGGTCTGATGGACCGTTTTCATCGGACCAAACCGATCGGGTGTGGGCCCCATCAGTTATTTATCCATAGGTTAAAAAAAAAAGCAATCTTGTTTTAAATTTAACCGATGGATACCTAACCGATAGAACAAAACCGATCGTTTGTAGGCACGTCCATCGGTTAAAAATCCAGGCATGCTCAGAATCAAGTCGACGCATGCTTGGAAGCATTGAACTTCGTTTTTCTTTTCAGCACGTCGTCGTGTTTTACGTCACCGCGTTCTGACACGATCGATTTTTTAACTGATGGTGTGTAGGCACGACAGACCATCAGTCAGCTTCATCGGTTAACCGATGAAAACGGTCCATCAGACCGTTCTCATTGGATGGACCGATCGCGTGTACAGGGCATTACAGTACTTTAGGTACAACAATCCAAAGCAACCAATCAAACTTAATCGTCTGACAACCTAACTACAGAAAACTAAATGCTTCCTGGTTGCTGTGGTTTACTACACAGATTTACATTGCCTGATTATCTATTACAGTACTTTGATGGTTAGCGTAATATGCAAAACACTACCAAGATAATTCTTAGTGAACACAATTGCTTTTGGTTTTTCTGAAACCGTCAGACTAAACTGGTTGTTCAAAAATTGGCTAAAAGATTTCTCCCAGACTAGGAAATATCTACCTACACATAATCCATTGAGATCATGTACATAATACCTGAGCTCTCTTTGCTGTGATGTAACTACCTTCATATATCTATACCTTACTACCTCAGGAAAGGTAAAAAAAAAAAAAAAAAAAGTTACAGAAGCAATCTCTCTAAACAATACTAAGACTACTGCTCACTCTTCTTCAATTTAATAAAAGGTCTACAGCACTTTATGCCAGTACAGCTACATATTGTAGTCTGCTGGGAATCTACTACTATCGGCAAGAACTGTCCCTATCAATTATCTCTCATAAAGGTTTATCAAGACTTGGTCAAACAAAGCTTCCTCAGCTAATTTATAACTGTTAAGAAAGGTTTTCCCTACCTTTGGGAAGTCTTAGCTGCAGGAGTACGAGAGACGAAAGGCACACCAGCAATGAAGGGGTTAAGCACGGAGGGGTGAGGAAGGCAGTTTAAAGTGTCTTCTCTTTCCCTGCCTCTCCACCCCAGACATTGTGCTACAGTAAAAGATGCTGCATGGAACAGACAGACAGATACCATGACAGGGGAGGAGAAAGAGGGAGAGAGATGTGGTGTCTAGTGACTAACCAGCTTGGGATCCACTTGTTCCCTAGCTGTATGAGATGCCAGTATGTTCTGTATAGGCCTCAAATGATTACCTGTGTTCATTATACCCTTGGCACAGGGGTCTCCAAACTTTAGAAACAAAAGGACCGGTTTACTGTCCTTCAAACTTTAGGAAGGCTGAACTGTGGCCATGAGAAATAAAAAATGTCACAGCATCAGTAGGAGTGAACAATCCCCCACCATTGGTGTCATTGGGAGGAATTGTACCCCATCATTAGTATCATTGGGCGCCATTGTTGATGTCATTGATAAGAATTGTGCCACATCATTGGTGTCATTGGGAGTAACTGTCCCCCATTATTGATGTCTATGGTGGGAATTGTTGGTGTAATTGTAATTGGGAAAACTTGTGTGCTTCATTGGTGTCAGTGAATAAAATAGTGACCCAAGGGCCAGATAAAAGCAAGCAAAATGCTGCATCCGGCCCCTGGACCACAGTTTGGAGACCACTGCCCTAGCACATAGGTGCTCAAGACATGCATTATTTGGGTTGCACCCCAGAGTCTCATCCCAGTGCTAAACACCAGAGCAGGTATCAAGACTTGGGTTCACCCAAACCACTGTCATGACTAGGATAACTATGTCTCTCCTCTTCCTTCCTCCCCCCTGTGACTGACAAATGTCAAAAAGAGCCAATTCACAAGGAAAGCAATGAGATCACCCCAAAAAAAAAGCGGGCAATGCCCAAACGACTCCATACTGTCACACGGCTGCTGGCAAAACAAGGGGGAAGATGGGTATGATAAGGGAAATTGACAGAGAGAGAGAGAGAGAAAGAGAAAAATAAAGAAATAGGAGGATGAAAGTTAAAGAGAGGATGGCAGAGGTATGAAGGACAAAGCGCACTCTGTAGAAAAAATCCCTACAACAACAACAACCCATCAACAGGTAGCTGATCAGAAGGCCTGAACCAATTACAAACTACCCACTTTGTGATGGGGACTTTTTCATATTGGAAAAAAATTAGGATGCTCTATTATAATAACTTATTATGGTGTATATCCAAAAGGCAAACATTTACATTATGTTTAGTTTTCCTCTTTTGTGGCCTTGGGGTGCTCAAGGTGACCCAATCACCAGACTATTTCAACAAACATTTTCCTATAAGATTCAATGGGCACAAACATATTGTAGACACGTTAGGAACTATAAATGCCTCCTTTGTGTAGACATGCAAAAGCCCTGGGACAGCTGCTGGGTACCATCATTTTGGATGCGACATCTGCAGCCTTAGCAGACTCATGTCGCGTACACACGATCATTTTTCGGCATGAAAAAAAACAACGTTTTTAAAAACGTCATTTAAAATGATCGTGTGTGGGCTGCACATCGAACATGCTGCATTTTTTAACGTCGTTTTAAACAATGTCGTTTTTTCGGGTTGTAAAAAATGATCATGTGTGGGCCAAAACAACGTTTTAAACCCGCGCATGCTCAGAAGCAAGTTACGGGAGCGCTCGTTCTGGTAAAACTACTGTTCATAATGGAGTAAGCACACTCATCACGCTGTAACAGACAGAAAAGCGCGAAACTTCTTTTACTAACAAGGAATCCGCTAAATCAGCCCAAAGGCGAATAGAACTTCCCCTTTAGAGTGCCGTCGTACGTGTTGTACATCACCGCGCTTTGTTCATCATTTTTTTTAAAAACGATGGTGTGTGGGCAACGTCGTTTTTAATGATGAAGTTGGAAAAACTTTGTTTTTTGGACATGCTGAAAAACAACGTTTATTTTTCATGCTGAAAAATTATCGTGTGTACGTGGCATCAGAGCTGACACTTAAGTGACACACTATAGTATTCTTCTTTCCCAGCTGCTACAAAATGTTGTGTAGGGTGGTGAAGGGTGAGGTAGAGATCCTGGGTCATCACAGACACGAGAGGATTATGATGTGCAAGGTGGAAGAGGTGTATGCAAAGGGAATTGACTGTTCTAAAGTAGTCAATTTGTTACCGATTGTTGATACACTTTTGGAAGTTTAAGGAAAATGCTGCAAATAAGCATTTAAAAGACTTGGTTTGTTTTGTGCTTTTAACTGTAATGCTTCAAATTGGTGACAGGGTCTCTGAAGAAATATATAACCTAAACCTGCTTGCAAAGAAGTTTCCTAAAGTATCTATATCTGGCAGTCAAAGGGCATGTTTTGAACCAACTGAGGCTACCTGGGTTTTTGGATGGGTTTACTTTTTCTGGTGCCATCAAGGAAAACCAAGGCTGAACTTCAACCCAAAAAAAAAAATATCAATGGCACTTGAGTACATTTCATAGACTAAAGATAAGCTAAATGAAGACCCACAATAAAAAAAAAGTTGCCATTCAAAGTTTGTTCCCCATGACAGTAGGATAAGGCAAAATCATACTTTTGTAAATTGATTTCTTGAAGGCACTGGAACAGGCAAGGTAAGTGGCAGCAACCAAAACTCCCAAGAAACAGAGTTGGAAAGTATGGAAGGAAGATCTCACTGTTGAAGAATCCATAGTGTATGAAAAGCCAGGGGATAACCAAGTCCACCATGCTCTGCCCATAACTATAGTTTTAGTTATAGTTTTTTTTTTAGCTATAAACTTTTAGAATGTCTGGAGAAATACTTGGGTATGAATTTCTCTGCTATCAAAGTGGTTCCTTGCTAATCACCGGCCTATAAACCCTTTGAAGTTTGGAGAGTATCGGCATAGAATGGACACAGTTATCCAATTATTCGCTATGAAAAGGCACACGGACTAAGTAACTGCCTATATCACAGGTCTAAAAATTGCCACTTTAACTAGCACTTTTCTGACAAAAGGAGAGATAGAATATGAAGGCACTAGATGAAATCATAAGGGCAACAGAGTGAATCAGTCTGTGAGAACAAAGACAAAGGAAGAATGAGCGACAGACACAAAGACGGGAAGGGAGCACGTCTAGCTTAGACACTATAAGGAAATGCAGCCGTGCCACAGAGAAATATTCTTACGCCATTTCGTAGTCCTCCATTTTGGGGCATCTGTTATGTATTAGAATAAAAGTATTATTCAGAATCACTCCACACCAAACTTTATTACACTGCTACCCAACTGAGTTACAAAGGAAATGAACCTCAACTGTAACTCAAGAGTGCCTACTGATATGGGCAACACACATTTGTAATAAAGGTTTTCATACATAACAAAACTAAGCTTGCACTCTCTAAAGGCTGACCATCCCATGCTGCGATATAAGGAGACACTCACACTCATCAGATCAACTGTAATCTCATCTTAGCGAGCAGCACTTGCATTCCTTGAACATGCAGCTATGGAAAGCATTCACATGTTATTCACACACATAAATAAGAATTAAAGTGTATTTTTCGTCTTTTTTTTTTTTTACGTTTTGGATAGAGTAGAGAAGGTTTGAAGACACTGTGTCCCCGCTGGAGAGTCAACCTCTCTATTTTCCCTGATGACCACCGTCAGTGGGACAGTAAGTAATGGGACATTCAATATTTAAAAGTTGACACTGGAACAAGAGGGGAGCAGAAATCTTCCTATGAACACACTTGTTTTGGTATCAACTGACTACAAAGGAATTTATACTCACTTTGGAGAAATATTCTCTCACTTCCTGGTGTGTCTGTATGTCAGAAAGTGAAGGGAAATCCCCAAATAGGTACTCAGTTCGCAACAAAAATCTGGAATGTTCTTGGATATAGCAGTCAACAAAAGGAAAGCCAATACATTATGGGGGCGAAGAGGGTCATCCTTCATCAGGGCTGAGAAGTGGGAGTTCCAAAGCCCAGACTGCTTTGAGTGCTATTAGTGTCAGAAAATTTCTATTTGGTTTGGCAGGGGGTTTAGGCTATTGGGATATCATTTGTCTTTGAAGATTTCTACAAAGACCACCTGTAAGGCCACCATATGGGTGGCGAGCTACCAACTAACCCACAAACCAATACCAGGACACATCCCCACCAAAACTCTCTATGAACCCACCACTCCTCCCTTGTACTATTACACAGGCAAAACAAAATAAATAATCTGACAGATTAAACCATTACTTTATGCTATCCAAAACACTAAAAGAAGTTTAGAACAGATACACTTTAACTTTGTGAAGAGCATACATTCCATAATGTACAGTATACATACATATAAATCCAATTATAATGTAATGCATGTGCACCATAAAACACTCCCATTTACATATATAAAAAACATTTAGCAATGTATGTCAATTAGTAAAAGGGTGAACTGGCTGTAATGTTATAGCGGAGTTCCACCCAAAAGTGGAACTTCCGCTTATCTGCTTCCTCCCCCCTCCAGTGCCACATTTGGCACCTTTCAGGGGGAGGGGGAGGGGAACGGGTACCCGTTTTTGACAGCGACTCTTTCCCACCACTGGGAGACTACACCGTGGCGCTGTCCCTCAAAGTTCTTCCCCCCTCCTCTGCTGGGCCAGTTAGAGAGCGCATGCGCAGTAGGTGAACGGCTGTGAAGCCAAAAGGCTTCACTGCCGGTTTCCCCTACGATGAATGGCTGCGACAGCAGCCGAAAGCCGATCCGAATATCGGCTGGGGTGCAGACATCATGGGCTCCCTGGACAGGTAAGGGTCCATATAGTAAAAGTCAACAGCTACAGTATTTGTAGCTGCTAACTTCTAGTTTTTTTTCCCAGGCTGGAACTCCTCTTTAAAGGACTGAAAAGGAATTTCCACCATTTAAATGAAATTTAACCTTTGTTGCTACAAAGAAGTGTTTCCAATTCTTGTACCCTCCTTCTAAGTAACAGGAAGCCCGTATTAATGAGATGGACAAGGCTATCCATGCTGCATGGTCAAAATACTAGAAACCATGTACTCCCTAAAGAGTTGGAGAGAGGGAAAATGCAACAGAGGGACATCTATGTATCATGAGATGGATAGGCATTTTCCAAGAAGCAGAATCATTTTTTACAAATAAGAGAACCTGACCTAAATGTTTCTTTTATATAAAATCGATTTTTAATCCTATTCAAGGAAGAACTTTAAACAAATCAAAACAATCCACAATCGGGATATTAAGTGTAAGGGTAAACAGTTTAGCCATTATAGAAACTGTAGAGAACAAAGTTCTATGCTTGCATAAAAGTTGTCTATATAACCCATAGATAGCAATCAGACTACAGCTTTTATTTTTCTTGGAGAAATTGAAAAAAAGAAGCAGATTAGTTACTTAGGACAGTACAGACACTTTACCTTTTCTCCAGATGCTGTATGTGATGCTCAATAAAACTGTTTAGTTAACTAGGTTTAGTAGAACGGGGTACCTATTATTTTATTGAAAATACCAACACTCTTACAATGAATTTAAAGACTCATTCACCACATCTCCACATCTCCACAATAGGGAGAATTCACTCATAGCTTGCTAAAATAAAGTTACACTCAAGGAGTACCAGGTGGATAGGTCTTCCATTAGTAAACAACAGTTTTTGAAGTCTAAAACAGAACAGGTATTTTTTATACGCACATATTTCCTTAAATTTATGTAACTGGGTTTTTATAAGATGAAGGAAAAGGCCCCGATTGCCCTGTAGAGGAACACTGAAAGAAGGCTATAACACAAAGAGCAGGAGTAACACATACCTGGGCTAGTTTCATCATCATATGTGCAAAGACATGCAGGAAACCCACTACTGCATCCCATAGACGGCTGTGAGCCAGACTTTGCTGGTTGCCTGTGCAGGGACCCTAGGGGGTGAAAAAAAAATAGTGTGTACTGAAATAGCACTTCATTTAAAAAAAAAAAAGTACATTTGTAGTACCATTATAGCCAGCACTGCTTTCCCAGTTTATTTAACCTGCCACCCAGGTAAACTCATGCTTGGCAAGGAGTTATGAGCATTGTTGCGTCATTGTTATGTCAGGTCACAGATGCTGGGGGTGCACTTCAGTGTAGGGAGTACAAGGTTGCAGACCCTTTAACTCCTGGTACCTGAATATATTCTGTAAGACTGTTGAACACTTGCTTTGCTACAGACATGGCCTTGGAAAAGTTTCTTTTGCCCTGTTCATCAATGATGTCCTTGCCAGAGTAATACCAGTAAAAATCACTGATGGATTCCTGAGGTTGGGAACAATATAAAAAAAAAAAAAAAAAGTAAACTTTATGCAGAACAGTGTATATAATAAAGAATGGTATTGTATATATGGCTGCTGGAACTTACCTGGAGGCGCAGCAAATAATCAACTGTACAAATGATAATGTTGATGGTAGTGGTATTGCCCGTCTGTGTACGCAAGTAGTTCTGAAAATCTGAAAAGAATGTGCAACATAAGGTACTGCCCAATGAGAACTATAATGTAGTAGTTCCACCATTTGATTTTGCAGAGCTTCCCACAACCTGACATAGAAGGGTCCTTCTGACCACTACCTCTCCTGTGTAATGTTAATGGTCAATCGTTGCAACCCTTCCACAGTGTCATCAGAACTAACTCATGCTCCTCTTCGGCATGCAGAATATCAACCCTATGCACCTATACAGACCTGCATGAGTTCTGCTGTGTACAGAACTACCCACCTACACTTAATACAAAACTATGAGTTGCAGAACTCTCTTTATATCAATCTACATATGGGCTATATTGGTGTGCTGTCCCAAAATACAGTGGCACTTTATAGATGTAGGATAAAGCCAAACTCCAGTCATATTTTGAGTAAAAGGCTGCCGCACACTGGATAGATCAAAGGGGTCCATGTTTATTGTAGCAACTGTCCACGGACCTCTACAGTCCTGTCCTAGGGCGGGGACTATCATCGCCTTTTTTGTTGACAGTTTCTACAATAAATGTGGGCACTTGTGATCTATCCAGTGTACGGCAGGCTTTTCTTCTACTTCCAGTTAGAGCATGTGGAAAGATCAGCTTGCTTTTTGCATCTAGAGTTTGAGTGGCACCAGGGAACAGTAGCTTGGAGTCCTTTTAATATGATGTCATCAAGGCAAGTTTGGTTCAGGTTTTGGACAGAGTGGTAAATATGTAGTTCAGGGTCTGTGACCTCTATGGGAAAACTGTTCCTTACTTCCTGTCCCTGTAAACTCAGGACAAGAAATGGAGAGAGCTTTTGTTTTTGTACCTTTGAAGACATTTAGCTTCAGTTCATAAGAACAGGCACATACAGCACCAAAAATTGACCAATTGCAAAAAATAGCACACCAGGATAAGGTTCAATTAAAAAAAACTGTTACCTTGGTATAGAAGACCTCTGTGTCTTTTAATAAAGCTTTTGAATGTTATCATGGTGGACTGGTGTTTGCAATCTGTTATATTAATACGATAGCAACGCTTTGCGCTACCCCTTTTTTTTGCCTATCGAGTGAGTGCGGTTTAGTTTATTTTACTGCAACAATAAAAAACTTCCTGAAACATATTGGTGACACATAGATGAGTTGAATCGGAATTCCACCCAAAAGTGGAACATCTTCTCGTCTAATTCTTCCCCCCCTCCGGTGCCACAATTGGCACATTTTGGGGAGAGAGGGGACAGGATACCTGTCTTTGACGGGTATCCTTTCCCACTTTCAGTAGTCCGGGCCACGGCCCTTGACGTCAGCATGGGGCTCCCTCCTCCCCCCCCCGGCCCCCGGGCCAGTAGGAGAGAGGATCAGGCCTTGCACATGCGCAGTAGTGATCCCAGCATGAGGCCGAAAGGCTACACTGCTGGGTACTATTACCCACAATGGCGGCAGCAGCACCCGAAGCTGATGGAAACATCAGCTGCAGTTGCAGACATCGTTGGACTCCATTTATTAAAAGCCAGCATCTACAATATGTGTAGATGCTGGCTCTTCCTTTTTTTGGGGGCGGAACACTGCTTTAATTTACAGAATGAAGCCACCCTGGCAACTCGATTTAAAATGTGCTACTACAGTCCATATGAGTGAGTCTACCCCATGCTACCTGGGGTCTTCTTTTAATTAAGAGACCACTGGGAATCTGGTAAGCAGATTCATTACTCATTTGGTGGAGGATCTTTTCTATCGGATTGTCACTTCAATTTATGATCATCGATTATGGATTCATTTTTTTCTCATTCACTGGTGAAAGGATCTGCTTTGTTCTTTCAAGGACTTTGAACACTTTGTTTCTTTATTCACATTTTTGCATGGATAATTATTAACATTATTAGCTTTTGGATATTTTCATTTCACTAATTTGTAGCGCATCTTGTATTAAATTATACTGTTGCTGTATATTGTAGCAGATCAGGAGTTTATTTACGTAGACTTGAGAATGTAGTCTTAGGTCTCTGGTTCTACCCTGAAGAGTTTTACAATGATCCAACAAAACAATGGCTGAATAAACCTCTATTTCATACCATTATTGTGTCCCTCACAAAGCAGCTGAAGGAAGCGGAACAGATCCTGAGTAAACTGGTCGTCCGCCATCACTTTCTCCCCTAGATTTGTTGATCATAGAAAAGTGTAAAAATGAGAGATAGAACACATATAACAAAGAGTAACAGTAAAGACAGGAGCAGAACATAATACATAAGAAGCAAATCTGGAAAGTGATGATGAAACTGGTTGGAGAAACAGAAAGGAAAGGAAAGGAAAGAATGGGAACAATACACCATCTGATCTGGTGGGTCACCAAGTCACGAGATATGAATAGGAAAACAAGAAGGAAAAAGAATGGAAGCAGAAGAAAAAAGCAAGACGAAACACTAAAATTGATAGGATAGAGAGAAAAAGTGAGAAAATACAAAGATAACCACAGACAGAATTTAAAAAAAGAAACAAAAGAACAAACAGCAGCAGGCTTGTGGGTTATAATCCAGCTTCGTGAGAATCACTCAGAGAGAAGTTAGTTTGTTCCCAAATTCAACACACTACAAACCAGAAGACACTGAGCTTGTGCAGTTAGGTTGCCAGCAGGTGGTGAAGAGAAAGGTAACCTTACAGACTGATCCTCTAGTCAGCTAGACCTTGCTATAAAGCAGGGGTGCCCAACCTTCTGAAGAGCGAGGGCCACCTAAGCGACTTGGTAACCGGTCGCGGGCCACAATGAGCAGAGAGGGTGGATGGCAGCCAACTCTACTCTATGGAGCCCACAAAAAAAATTGTGGATCGGATTGGAGGTAGAAGTTTGTAAATGGACACAAGTCCATTTACATATGCTACTCCTTAGAGGTGAATGGAGGGTCCAATTGGGTTGAACTGACTGTGTCAAAGGGGCCCATGGCTTAGTGCAGGTAACCCTCAGGTGCACTGTTCTGCACCTGCGGATCAGTTTGAAAGCAGCCCAGTAACCACTGCAGAACAGATATGCCCATGTTTACACTGTGGCACCCCTGACATAAAGGGATCTCTAGACTGAACATCAGTTGAATGAATACATAAGTACTGATATCTAAAGCAAAAAAAATATATATATTTTATTTTGGATTGGGTTGAAGATAGTTAAACCCCCTGCTAGGTGGTGTTTTTTTTTTGTCATCTGTATCCCTTTAGGGAGATTTCTCTGCATTTCCTGTCCTACAGAACAACAGGGCTGACGTGAAAATCCTTCAAAAGCAAGGGAAACTCCCTTCTAAAGAGCTATCCTCAGAAAAGTGTCCTCATTAAAATATTTCCCCTTTGCCTCCTGTTTAGTTGATCTCAAAATGTTGGAATTCCTTAACTTTGAACTCTATTTACAAATGTTCTTACTACTCTATCCCAAAAAGTGTTGGCTTTAGATACATTTTAAGACCCACAACCAATAGCCTGATGTACAGTTTGCACAGAACAGTAATCACTTATGACCACCACTGGCTCAGTTACGATCACTAGGGAGATGGACTGAAGTCTGAAGGCTCAGGTTTCTGTAAGGTCACCTTAATTCACTGACACCGGAGGCTTTGGTAGGAATGGGGGTCAATGACTAGTTGGGAAAGTAGGAGGACCACATTGCAAGTGAATTAGTGGTAATGGGATTCGCTGAGCTGGCCATGGCTACATCCTTCAATTACCTCTACATATGAATGCAACAATGCATATACATCAAGAAGTAACATATCAAGTACAACAACTTCAGGGTAAGTCTCAGTAATTACATGTAAACTGGAACTCTTAGCCAAAGCAGCTTTATTACCCCTGCTGATCCTGTACAGCATTTGCACAGAGCTGATTACTATATTTAAGGTGGGACCTTATAGAGATTTACAAGTGATCAATGCATTAAAACTTATTGTATGGGACTGACCACAATACTGCCATATAAAATAGTGGTGTATAAAGTGATAACACTCTGTTTTTATTGGGATCCGTTTTCCTTATGTACTCCAGAGTTTTGATATATAAATCACCAAATATTCTATACAAGGACTAAATACACTTTGTTTGGGGTGGCCATGACCAGCTGAGGAAGAGAGGAGAAGGGAGGAGAGTGATCTGTTAGTAGAAGCATTGGTGGAGTGAGGTTTAAATGAACATTTACCCTGTTCACGGTTGATGACTGGGTACCAAGTAGGTCAGGGAATGAAAGAGGCAGGCAGGAAAAGGAGGGGGGCACAACCACATGTCAGGGAACAGGAAGGAAAACGTGAATATCATTATATCAAACAAATTAATTGGATGGCGCCAAGAATAGAACAGTTCCAAACCCACTTCCCAAAAACGAAAAGAAAGAGAAAGATACAGTACAACTGTAATACAGATCATATTATTGTTTGGATGCTTAGAGGTGATGGGATTAGGAAAGAGATGGGTTGGTTGGGGAAAATGCAAGTCAGATATACATGAAAATCAAGTTAAAGATAGTGGCACATTAAATATAACTTTATGACCTTATAAACGTTGCTTCTACTAGAATTAAAACAGTAACTTAAGCAAATTACCTTACTGAAAAAAAAAAAATTCACAAAATGTATATAATGAACTATAATTACATGTACTTTACACAGCGTTGCTCGATAAATCTTAAAACAAATACAGACATTTTCATTATTTAGTAAAACTTAAAAAAAATTACAAAGTATTAGAATATTAATATTTATGAAGCAAAGTCAACTTTCTGCCTGTAAAACAAATAAAAAATAACCATAACTGAACCCAAGCACACAGCTTAAAACATTTAGGGTGGATTCACACTGTTCTGTGTGTGCGTTGAAGAATGTATGATTATGCACACCCCTAGGTGGGAATGGGCTCATACATTTGCCATTATTCTTTGACACTAAACTGGAGCACATAGATGTGAACCTGCCCCATAGGAAATGCATCTTTATGCAGCAAAATGCATGAGGTTTGCCGCATATAAAATAATTAAGTATAAAAGGACTCTTAGGCCGCGTACACACGACCGAGGAACTCAACGGGCAAAACACATCGTTTTGTCCGTCGAGTTCCTTGTGAAGCCGCCGAGGACCTCAGCGAGCTGAAATTTCCTATTGAACAACGAGGAAATAGAGAACATGTTCTCTATTTCCTCGCCGAGGTCCTCGTCGGCTTCCTCGGCCGAAAGTGTACACACGGCCGGGTTTCTCGGCAGAATTCAGCTCTGAACCGAGTTTCTGGCTGAATTCTGTCGAGAAACTCGGTCGTGTGTATGGGGCCTCAGGCTGGGTTCACACTTGTGCGGTGCGAATTCCAACTGTTTTCTCTGCGAAGAGAAAACAGAGCTGTTCGGCGGTTTGTCTGCGTTGTAGCTGCGGATTAGCTGACCTGAGAGAGGGGAGGGGGGGGGGGGGACTGTAGTGAGCAGGGAGAGAATGCCTGTTCAGAACAAAACACATCTGCGAATCAGATGCATTCCCATAGAAGATAATGTGCAGACAATTGGCACCGCAATGCCTAGAAAACGCACACTTTTTTTGGGCAATGCGCAGTGCGAATGCATCGCACATATGTGAACCAGCCTCATTAAAATAGATGTATTTTAAAACGTTATGCGAATTGGATGCGGTGTAAGCCTCAACCAATTTGCATAGGTGTGAACCGAGCCTCAAAGAATTTTTCAGTTACATGATAATATAGCTGGTGTCCTGGTGACATAATTTACATAGGTTTTTCAATAAATATAGGCTGCAACATGATAACTGATCACTCAAAAGGGGGGGAAAGCTTTGCTTATGTGCCTCCTCTCCCCTTCGGTGTCACATTTACCACCTTTTCGGGAGGGAGGAGGGAGTGGGGCACCTAGTCTTGACAGGTACCAGCTCTCAGTTCAGGGTGATCTCGCCACGACAAGATTACCTGAAAGTGCACAGTAGCTAACCGGCTTCACTGCCGGTTTCACTTAGACCAGTGGTTCTCAACCTGGGGGTCGGGACCCCCTCGGGGGTCAAATTATGATTTGCCAGGGGTCCCCAGATCCTGGGCTGTTCCTAAAGCCCACACCGCTCTCCCAGCCTTTTTGACTGATCAGAACTCTCCCCAGCATTGCCACTCATCCCAATTCCCTGCCATCACTGCCACTCATCCCACCCCCCCCCCCCCACCAAGGAGCAAGAGAAGTAATAAAAATAGAGAATACATGGAATATAGAGGAAAAGAGCGGGATGAAAGAAAGAAGAAGGGAGAAAAAGGAGAACAAAGAGAAAGAGTTGTACATCCTAAAATGTACCATAGGGGTTTTAATACTGTATGAGTGGAAGGGATTCAGGGAGTGCAAAATGTCCGTGGGTTTGGGGGTGCAAATTACTTGTCTTGCCTTGGGTGCTGACAACCCACGCTACAAAAATAAATTTTACTGTTGGGGGTCCCCACAACTTGGAAAATTTTATCAAGGGGTCACGGCACTAGAAGGTTGAGAACCACTGACTTAGACGCAATAGCAGCACCCGAGAGCCGATGGAAAAATTGTCTGGGATGCTGACATCGCTGGATTCCTGGACAGGTAAGTGTCCTAATATTAAAAGTCAGCAGCTACAGTATTTGTAACTGCTGACTTAATTTTTTTTATGAAAGTGCCTGGACCTCCTCTTTAAGATGACCATACACTAGTAGATGTTCAAACAACTGTTCGTACGAACACGCATAAGAAAATTCTCAGGTGACTTCACGAATGTCATACTTCAAAATTATATATTGTTTGAACATTCAATTTTGGAAAGAATGGACTTTTCCAAATGAAAACCACAAACAATGTTGTAAATTCCTTCATTCAAGAAAAATTTCCATCTTCTTCTTTCAAATGTTCTCGTTAAAAACAAATGTTGATTTGACCCCACTAATGACTACAAATTCAAACAAATGTTCTTAAAACAATACATATTGAAGGATATTCTACTTGTGTATAGCACAATTTAGCTTGTTGCCCTCTACAGCCAGGAGTGGGAATGGAAACCAGCTCAAAAGTTGCTGCAGGGGGTCGAAGCTTGAAATCTAGGAACACAGTCCTGCCCATAGTTCAAAAAAAAAGAAGAAATGAGTGGATGATCCAACATTCCAGCATTCACCCAAAAATCAATAATTATTATACATGAGAGCCATCCTGTGATGGATAACCCCTGGAACTGGAATTACTGTTGTGATTTAAAGTTTAAGATTAGATTATGGTACCAATGAATCTATAATGTCAGATTCATGGCACACTTACTCACTTGTACCATCTTCTGTCACCATGCCAAGTCCTTCTGCTTTATTCTGGCGTTCAAAGGCGTTCAGGTCAAGGACACTGTGCAAAACACAGGAAAGATGAGAGAGAGGGTTAAGAGTAAGCCTTACAGTGCATCAGTGCACAAAATTAACCTTGGTATTTTATAAAGGACCATCTAGTTTGGAACATCACACAACATAAAAAAAAAGCAATGCTTAGCTAACCCATAGTGCTCTGATAATCTATTGACAGGTTTTAAAAGTTTTGTTTATACAATAAAGATTGTATAAAAAAAAAAAAAAAAAACAGACAAAAATCATGAAAAAATATATCAATTAAAATTGATCAATAATATTATAGTTTGCCCACTCAAACACCACAATTACACCTTAATATACAGTATATGTTCACTGTAAATACATCATACTGTTTAAAGCAATAGCTATCGATCCTATTAACATCTCTGTGCAACGCTTACAGCTGAAGAGTACTATTGGGTATTGCACATTGGGTTTGTGCATTACTTATGTTGCTTCACTGACTGTGATCATAAGTTTTTAACGCATACCTGTGACTGTGGTCATAAGTTTTTAACGCATACCTGCAAGTCTGCATCAGGGCCTGAACACTCTGGAAAAAGCCAACTTCCCTTTTGTCTTTCAAATAATCCAGCATTTTCTGCAAAAAAAAAAAAAAGGGAGCACAACATTTTAATAAAAGCGTCTGTAAAATAAGTTGCCACATTTATGGAGACATTTCCTCTGAAGTTGTTGTAATAGAAGCAAAAACAGCTGAATAGGCTTGTTGGCTACTGGCTAGGATAAAATAAAGTTTCTTACATCACTCCCCAAACTGTAATAAAACTGGCAGGTATTATATACTCCCCCTTACATCGCTACTTCCAGCGCCTTCCTGTATGCACTGATGACATCACAAGTTCTTCTGAGATCGTGATAAAACTGAAGGTCACAAATCTCACAAAAAGACACTCCCCCACCATCTTTCCCACAAGATGTGAGATCAACAGCATCATCAAGAGCCCACAAAACAATTCCACTGGCATTCACCCTGGTCTCATTGGTATTACAGGGAATTTTTTTATTTGTCTGCTATTTTTATTTTAACTGTGCTTTTTTACACAGAAGGGGTGAGCAAGACAATCAGAGAGCTTTAAAGGGAATTTGCCACAAAATACCTATGCAAGAAGTCTTAAAACTAAGTGATCACTCTTTAGATGAGGCTATATTTATTTATCTCAGGCTCTTATATAGCGGCGTCAATTTACGCAGCGCTTTACATATACATTGTACATCCACATCAGTCCCTGCCCTCAAGGAGTTTACAATCTAAGATCCCCAACACACATTCATACTAGGACCAATTTAGACAGGATAAGATTAACCTACCAGAATGTCTTTAAAGAAAGGACTCTGCAGAGTATCCTAGGTTTTATAATGAGAAAGCCTAGCACTAGCTGCTCCCTTTCATTTCCCTACCTAACTGATACTCCACAATTGTTCAACTGTGTGCACAGTTCGAATCCGCAAATCCGAATTCAGCAAGAACTGGCCAAGATTCAAACCGTGTATGGGCAGCTGAATGTACCATGTTGATCGACCAATTAACTTGGGTACAACCAGCCTGCTGGGGTTTTTCTGCGATTATCGCTAGCGGCTGCTATAGCTGCTGGCAATAATCAGCCTTCTCCCAGCGAGGGAGGCATTTACCTGCCGCGGCTGCGAAAAATCAATGGCTCGGCAGGAGGGATTCCTGCATCAACACAGTCTGTGTTGATGGGGGAATCAAGAAAAATCCACACCTTGTATGGTTGGCCTAAGTAGAGCTCCAGCTATAGGACTAAAAAAATCACTCTTTAAGCAAATTAGTAAAGTTATCCATGTAAAAATGTATTTAGGAGACAACACCTTCACCGGGATCCAAAAGAAAATCGAAAATAGTTATATGAAATACTGCAAAGCGGTCACCTGTACTCTCCCAATCATAAGCGACCAAGGCATTCCCCAACCTTGCAGCAACATGTATACAAAGGGCATGTATAGGTGTGGTTGTGTGATAGGGAATGCAGTGGCCACTTATTATTGACCCAGTACAGTGACAGCTTCTTTGCGAAATTGCTCAGGTGGGTTCAAGCTAAGATCCAAACATGCCTGAGCTCATCCCTTCTCAAGAACACATTTTCTAAAGGAAAGCTATAGAAGTTAAATACACAAAATGTCACTGGTCCTTCTGAAGTTGCCAACTGACCATTTCTACTAGCCTCTGTCAATGACCTTTATCAAGCGTGCAGATCAGGGATGTGAGAATGAGGTTAGAAATCCTGATATTAATATTTATATTAAATCAGTGGCTCAGAAAGTAATTAAGCAAGGAAATTTGTATTTTCAGAAGGAGGCATCAGCAATAGCAGCTCCCAAATTTCCTCTTTACGCGTTTTCATTTATTTGTTAGAAGATCATCATTGGCTGATTTTTTTTCTCTTACCTGCTGGACCTCAACATTTCCTCCATTAAGAATGGAAATTCCTAGCTTAAGCGTGGAGGAGACCATGGCTCCAGGTTCCCCTATGAGACCAAAGAAAAATGGACCATTTAAGAGAAAGCACCATACAAGAGATCTACTTGGCTTTTAAAAATAAACAATTGCCTAGACAGCCAGCTAAATTTTTATTCAATGCTATAAGTTGACCTCTCACCTTTACACGCACTCATCATTTGCAGGACCATCTCAGCAGCACCACGGTTATGGAGACGAGACTGCTGGTACAATAGTTTCTGTTTCTCCATTTCTTTCTCCTGTAATGACAATCATTGTAGGGTTAACAGAGAAGAATAATATTTCTTTAAAAATTATGCATTTGTATTTTTGGTACTTAGTGATAATCTGTGTTGGGCATTGGACAACATGAATCAGCTACTGCTTTTTCAAAAAATCTAATTTTCTGGCGCTGTATTGATTATTCTGACCATAGAAACATCCACAATACTAAGAATGTCCCTATGGTAAGAGAGTCATCTTAGTGTTCATGGATGTGCACAACACCACTTAGGTGAAACAAGTAGAAGATAAAGTATGGTAAGTAATACGAGGGATCAAGGTTAGATTATGGAGAGGAGATATTAGAATTGAAGGGTTTGCAGCTCCATTTCTTTTTTACTTTTTGAGTTATATATGTATCCTTTCTTGTTAAAATCTGCTCTTTCGATTAGTGCAGTGTGTTAGTTCCCATATTATAGAATTTTGGATGGAAGAATAAGGCAGCTTGAAACTTAAAAATTCACCCGGTTTATAGAAAAACTATTTTTGTAATAGTGCTGAATAACGTGTTGAAAGCGAAGTCCACCTTTTACAAAAAAAATAAATGGAGACATATTTGAAGGAAAATAAACATGCATACATTTTTTTGTAAATCAGCCTGCAAAGTGTTGTAACTGTTCTCTCAGTGGATCATGCAATACAGGCTCCTGCAGACTATTCCTCCAGTTCCCTATCTGTACCAAGGTATAAACTTTTAGTTAATAGAGCTGGAGGAAATGGCAATTGAATAGCAGTGCCATACTCACCACTATTGTGTTCCATTAAGAATTACAAATTTGCATGCCACAGTGGTAGACAAGACTTGTAGTTCAATTATTCAAATTATAGTTCAAACTGCGTGGTTGTGGGCAGTTCGCCTTTTAAGCTGCATCCCTATTGCTGAAAACCCTTCATGGATTAGGTAGTAGGTGTTGGAAATGGGGGAACATCACTTTCTCGCACAGCCCAGGTCTGTGGGTCAGATGATTTGTCCCTGGATGGGTGCTCAAGTGATCACTTTAAGTGTACCTTTCCATAACTCAAGGCTTGAGAAAAGGGGGATATGCCCCCCAAATGCGGTGCCTGGTTACATGATCTGGAAGTCTGTGCTATTTGACCACAGAAACTGCTAAACACCAGAAACCACCACCTTACACATATAGATGTCAATTTAATTAACCGTAATAAGCAGAGATCCTGAGGATCACCGCTTTTCTCAGAGCATTGCCGGTTTAATATACAGAGATAAGTACTGGAGAACTATTCTCCTCTTCTCATCACAGCACATGACTGTTTTGTCACAAACGCCCAGTTTATAAAAGTGAGATCTAAAGATCTCACAGCTCTTCCACTGAAATATCTCCCTTCCAGATTCACCAGCTCAGAGGTGGAGAATCTGGGAGAGAAGCTGGTGCGATTAGAGGAAGAAGGCTTACCCGTATATACTCGAGTATAAGCCAACCCGAATATAAGCCGGGGCACCTAATTTTACCACAAAAAACTGGGAAAACGTATTGACTCGAGTATAAGCCTAGGGTTTCCATGTGCATGCCTCACTGTGCCCATGCCTCACTGTGTCCATGCCTCACTGTGCCCATGCCTCACTGTGCCCATGCCTAGACTGACTATGGAATGGGTGCCTGGCTTTGAAAATATCGGTGCTCCCCAGCCATAGGTCCCCCAGACAACAAATTTTGCACACTTGTAGAGGAGAAATGGGGCTACATATTTGCCAAGTTTGGGGTCCAGGGAACGGCCGGACAGTACCGGGTACCCAAAGTCCAGGAGATCAGACGCAAAAAAGGTGACTCGAGTATAAGCCGAGGGGGGCATTTTCAGCACAAAATGTATTCTCGAATATATAAGGTATTTCTTCCTAATATCAGCACCAGTGGGTTAAAAATTAATATTAACAACATGATTGATATATATATATATATATATGTGTGTATATAAATTCTATATATATATATATATATATATATATATATATATATATATATATATATATATATATATATATATATAAATAATGTGTATGCATGTTCTTCTAAACTTTAGTTTCACTTTTTGAACTCGGCTGCACCGTAATCTCACAATATCTCACGAAATTACAGGCAACCCACCCACTTTTATACAGATCTCGTCCGTTTTCAGAGAAAACACTTCTCCCTCTGAGAACTGAAGTTCTCAGTTTATTAAACCGCCTGCAGAGGAGATAATTTTTCTCTGAGAATTGCCGAGAACTGAACTGAGAAAAAACTTCTCAGTTTATTAAACTGACACCATTGCCAAGTCCCTAGAAGAGTCACAGAGTTCTCTGGCTGTTTGTTTTACCCTGTTGGCCACAGTGGGCCATCCTCCCTTGGTGCAGGCTAATTACAGGTATACCATTCTGCTTCACAGTACAATTTTGTTTTATTTTATATTATTTGTCAGGAGGAGTACTGTTATCTTCGTGGAAGATAATCAATACCTGAAAGTGTTGTATTTACACAGTGTAACTTCACCCAAAAGGAGAGATTCAGCTTGCTTGCAACCCCGCCCCCCCGCTGCCATATTGCCCCTTTTTTGGGGGGAGCGGGAACCTGGTGTTGACAGGTAGGAAAAAAAGATGGTTGCGCTAACTCTAGTGGGTCTGCACAACGTATGAACATAAATTAATAATTATCACTTAGTGGATATAAATTCGTGAAAACTCAAAATTGCACATAGTAATACAATGAACTGAACCATATGGTATCAATATAGCAGATGAATATGGTGAACAAATGAATGAACCTAAAAAAGACACATATGATAATCAAATGAGCTGGTCATATGGTATAAATGGAGTGAATAGGTAATAATAAACCTAGTGAGTCCAGAAAAAAACTATGATGAAAATTAGAAAATAAAAACTAAAACATAAAGTTGGTGTGAAGATGGTATAGTTAACTCCAAGCTCGGAACACCCGTGTGAAAAGAGTCTTTCATATACTGTGATTGCTTCACAAAAGAACTTGTTTGATGTGATCCACCACTGAAAGAAATGCCTGCTTACCGGATCTTATTGACTCCCCATTACAGAGGGTCAAAGACAGCCTTGAGATAAAACAGCTCAATCGCCTCCAGCCGAATCCAAAGGATGGTGATTCAGGTCAACACACTCACAGGTTCAATGGATACCAATCCCAGAGGTCATGCCTGTGTCTTGTCAGTGATCCAGCACTGTACCGGCTACAGCTCCTCTCCTTTCACTTCCTGTTCTCTCTGGTTTTGACAGATACCTACTCCGATATCCGGTCAGATCGTCGCGGCATTCTGAGCCGGAACTTCGGTCCCCCCCCTCATTCCCCCACAGCCTTCTGGGACACATTACAAGTCCCAGAAGACTGAGAAACCATTCACAGAAGCAGCGCAATAAAACCACAGTGGGTGAGATGCTGGCTCCTGCACTTGAAGCCGATTGAAGACTCGATCTGGGTGAGGACATCGCTGGATCCTTGGACAGGAAAGTATCCATATATTAAAAGCCAGCAACTACAGTATTTGTAGCTGCTGACTTTCAATGGGGGAGAACCTGGAGCTAATATATACTATACATATTAGATAGATAGACTTTAAATTAAAGCTGAACCCCAGGGACAGGAATGGACTGGCCATAGGGACTACAGGGAGTTTCCCGGTGGGCCGATGGCTCAGTGGGCCGTTTTTTAAAACAGAGATGAAGCTTGGAGGATTTTTTTTTAACGCCCTGGCAGCGCCCCAGTGTGAAAGCACTCAGGCTTTCACACTGGGACTGCAGCGGAAGCGTTTTTCAGTCGCTTTACAGGCGCTATTTTTAGCCCAAAAGCGCCTAAAAAACACCTCAGTGTAAAAAGGGGTCCTACACTCACCCCCTCTCTTTTACACTCACTCTCTTTTTCTTACACTCACCCCCCTCTCTCTCTCTCTCTCTCTCTCTCTCTCTCATTCCCCTCTCTCTCACCCTCTCATGATATACAATAATTGATGTAGGGGCCTTTTGGTGGGCGTTATTTTTCGGGGGGTGGGGGCAGCATTTTATTGAATTAAAGTGGGCCGGTCTGGATGAAGTCCAGGGCCAAATTTTTGTCCCGGTCCAGCCCTGCCCTGGGATGACATTTTGCATACTTGCATATATGCAGCTTGGCCAAATGTAAGCATGCATTATGCATATGTAATACTCAACCTCTGTGGAAGCTGAAAAGCACTGTAATTTACCAAGCTACTACAGTGATGGCCATAATCTTCAGTGTGTTGTCCTCCTGAACGGCTGCCCTTCTGCATAGTAACCACAGGGAATCAGTTGCCCAGTTTTGGGGGGGGGGGGGTGGATGCACCATTCAGAAAACAATTTTTTCCCAATGATTGTAAAGCATTCTCTGATTGAATGAGGTGGCGTCGAGGACGGGTGATGTCACAATCTCCACTTACAATGCACCAAGCTGGTCCAATGAATGTATACAAAATATATCATCCCGGAGTTTAGCTTTAATCTACCAATTCACCATCTAATTTATCTGTGAAGAGAACCACCCTGGAAACCTTGTCCAATTAATACTACTGCATAAAGAGATGGTGCAGAGAACGAGTGTGAGGACTGACACACATAGTGTACACTACAAATTCAAGGAACATACAGTATTACAGACAAAAGGAATAATGAAAGGTACAACATACCTCAAATGGGATTTCATCTTCACCTTCGGGAGCTTCTCCCTCTTCTTCCATGTGGCAACTCTGTGTAGAGAGAAGAAGTGTTTCTATTTGGAATAATAAAATCAATGCTAAACTAACCTCTTTATCCTGAACATCTGCTGAATAGAGTTGATAGTTCTATACCATGTGCAGCTGGTGGTCCATACAGTTTATACAGCACTAACAGTGGCTAAAAGCATTGGTAAAGGAAAAAATGTGCTTGGGCCAGCTTGGATCAAACTAACTATTTAAAGTAAAAGAAAACCTGCAGTTAGGCCTAAAGCCTAGGTGTGGGTTTGGAAACCATGCATAATTGCATGTGTTTCCCGACCCACAGGCAAACTACGCTGATGAGCGGGGGGTGCCAAAAATTATTAAAGTGTTACTAAACCCAGGACCCTGCATTCACTATATCTGGTCTCCCACAGTACACAGAACATGGAAATGCAATTATTTTAGTAAATATAAACTGCTAAATACCTTTTCTCACCAGCAGTATATAGCAGTCTTATGACTTCTATCAGTGCCTGGGTAAAGCTTGTAGGAGGGGTTTTCATACTGCTCTCTAGCAATACACAGCAAACTGAGCACGTGCAGGCTGACTCCACTGTCTTATCCAGACATGTTTTGGAGTCAGTGGAAGAAGGTGAGAATCAGAGAAGACAGGATCAAATAGCCTTTTTACACAATGCAAAGGATTAACCCCTTAGGTTCCACAGCGAGTATAACAAGCATGCTTTACTGCATATACACACTGATTTTACTGTTGTGGGTTTAGTAGCACTTTAGGGCAGGGATCTCCAAACTTTCTAAGCAAAGGGCCACTTTACTGTTCATCAGGCTTTAGGGGGGCCAGACTGTGGCCATCAGGAGTAGAAAAAAGTCCCAGCATAAGTTGGAGTAAACCATGCCCCATCTTCGATATCAGTGAGAGGAATTGTGCCCCATCACTTGTGTCATTGGGAGAAATTATGCCCCAATCGTTGGTGTCTTTGGTAGGAATTGCCATAGTTGATGTCATTGGGAGGAATTATGCCCCAATCCTTGGTCTCTTTGGTAGGAATTGTGCCCCGTCATTGGGCCCAATTGATGATGTCATTGGGTGGAATTGTGCCTCATCTTTGGTAGGAATTTTGCCCCGTCATTGGGCCCCATTGTTGATGTCATTGGGTGGAATTGTGCCCCATTTTTGGTGTCATTGGGCCCAATTGTTTGTGTCATTATGAGTAACTGTGTACCATTGTTGGTGTCAGTGAATGAAATAGTTCCCCAAGGGTCGGATAAATGCAAGCAAAGGGCCGCATCCGGCCCCTGGGCCGCAGTTTGGAGACTACTGCTTTAGGGCACCCTCAAGCATTTAAAAACAAGCTTTATAAAACTGCATGGTGAAACATGTGGTTCTTTGCAGCCACATTAAAAAAAAAAAAAAGGGTCAGGGACTTTTTCCCTGTGGGTCCCGCAGGTACAGTAGCCCATTTAAATGAATAGGTTGCTGCGCCCCCACAAATGCGGCACGCAGGATCGGCAATAGGCTTACAGAGATGCACTTTAGTAAAAAAAAACTCACAAGAAAGGCATAGGGGTCAATCACAGCAGCACACTTAAAATGACATATACCAAATGTATAGAATGAAACTTGCATACGTTGATATCACACATTGCATTTTCCAACTTACTTTTGCCATGATATCTGCGTATGCCATATACAAGTAATCTTCTTCCAGTTTTCTGCAGGGAAATTCATTTTGTAATGAGTTCAGAATGAGGAACATTTCATATAAATGTGATGACACAGAGCGGGCGTTTATTCTGTCTGTGTACACTTACGTTTTTTCTGTCAGAGCTGTTCTGCTGAAATGAAGGATGAGTTGGTGTAGAGGGTCTGGTTTCTTCTCCTCTTCTTCTTCCTCCTCTTCTTCTGTCTGACCAGCTTTCTGGGAAATTCAGTGTACAAGTAGTTTAAAGGGTTTTTTTTGTGTGCAAATCAAGGAAATTAAAAATGCATTCATGAAAGCCATTCTTAGTTAAAAAAAAAAAAGAAGAAGCACAATACATTCCTAAACATAGGCATGCGCACAGGGTGTGCCAGGTGTGCCCTAATCACCCTGTGCAGCACAGATTTCCCCTACTGTCCTGGTTCCCCCCACAGCACTGCCAGCTTCCCTCCTCTCCCGCCGGCTGTTGCTGCGGGGATGTTTTAGGATAAGTGGGGGAAGGAAGTCAGTAAATATGTAATTTACTGGCCCCTTGCCTTTCTGAATGAACATTATAAGTGATCGGTAGCGTGTGTCTGAGCTTTGGGGTGCACACCCTAATGCAATAGGCTGCGCACACCTGTGTTCCTAAGGCTTAATTTCCATGGACGTTTTTGGACGTTTTTACAGCCACTTTTCTGAGCGTTTTTTGCAGCTTAAAAACAGCTCTCCATGTTAGTCTATGGCCTCATGCCCACCATGACGTTTTTGAGCTGTAGATGGCTGAGCCGTTTTTAAGCTGCAAAAAAAACCCAGGACCAGTGCGTTCTGAAGCTCCAGCCTAGAACTGTAAAAACACCAGACATTAAAAAATGCTCAAAAACACGCAAAAACGCTACCGCTGCGTTTTTGAGCTCCAGCTTTTTTTTTTTTTTTTAAACATGGACAGGCGTTTTTAAGCTGTAAAAAAGGCTAAAAAAAGTGGCTGTAAAAACGTCCATGGAAATGAAGCCTTATAAGTATATATGTAAAGGCGCTGTGTAAATTGATGGTGCTACAGTCAGGGCTTTTTTTCAGGGGGAACTTGGGGGAACTCAGTTCCACCACCTTTGGCTCAGACCCTTTGGTGCCTGCTCACCACAATCACTTGTAAACACAGAAGTCCGGTTTCTGTGTTTACAAGTGACAGCTCTGCACTCTGTGTGTAACCCCCTGAACTCTGCACTCTGTATGTAATGCAATCCTGGTATTTAATTCCACTTTAAGACCCTTCTACTGTTTGTGAAATCTGAACGGGGTCGTGGTTGAGTTCCTGCACCTATTTTCTGAGAAAAAAAGCTCTGGCTACAGTAAATAAGTACCCGTGATACATAAATAAATAATAATTATAAAGGGGGGCAACCATATTTGTTCTTTAGGTTTTGATAACTGCTTTGCATTCCTACACAATGGTCGCATTTTACTGCTCCTTCTAATAATGCAAGTCTTGGTTACTTTTGTATATTGTTATTGCTTTTTTTTTTTTTTCAATGTACGAGGTATCGGCGAGTATGGGTGCAGCAGTCACCTGCCTATCCGAGGTAGTTTTTTCCCCCTTACTCCCCTGAGCCGTGGACGCAACAGGATCTCATTGGGGCGTCCAGGCCAGGGGAGGCCATCATAGGTCGAGGATGGGCCTTGTAAGCACTGATATTTGCTGTACCCATCCCTCGCTGTAGTAACTGTTTGTACCATTTTATTTTCTGCAATACGGATTGTGTATGTTAATATTATTTTTTGATCTGGCCGCCCTTTGTCGGACGCTCGATCAAACCACGTTGACCTTCTGTTTATGCTTGTCTAAAAAAACTCAATAAAACTTTATTGAACCTAATAATGCAAGTCTAGGGGGTACATTTGTTTAAAAAAAATAATAATAATTGTTGGACCAATGTCACAATGTCTGACCATATTTTGCTTATAATGTTGATTTCCTATGATTGTCGGCTCCATCTAGTTGTCCATAATGTAGATTTTTTTTCCTGAAGTAACCCAATCAGAAAAAATACCGCAATATGGACTCTATTTGGAGATGACAATTATAGGAAATAGCTATATTAAGCAAAACATGGTATGAATTTGTGAGGGCTAAGGAAATATTGGGACATTTGCCCAACATTTTTTTTTAAATAGTCCCCTCGGTTGACTCGTTTAAAAATATGTTGTGACGGTATCGGTATGATATCCCCGTCAAAGATTCCCTTCTTCCATAAGAACATCACCCCAATATTCCACTAGGAGGAATATCCCTGAGATCGCCCATTAAGCCACACATTAGTCCAGGCTTACTGCTAGAACAAGACACTTTAATGACACAAAAACTCAGCTTATATGTGGTTACAACCTGTTAGGAACGCCCCCCTCACACAGTGGGGTTTCCCATACAGATTATAGGAGACAAGTCGGAGCCGACCATGCAGACACGTTTCTTTAGATAAAGACATCAGTGGAGTTAATTAATACACTGAAGCAATCAGAATAATTAACATACTACTTCTCTAATCATTTAGCCTGATGATACAATACACATCTTTTAAGGGTAAACACAGATCTTCTTCACACAACACAATAGATCAATTAACGTTTAGAATAGTGAGGGGACATTAGCACGTCAATAACCTGTCAGAGGAATGAATCACACATGAAATTCCTTTCTACCTCTACCCATATGGCTAGCAGGGAGCAGTAAACTGAGACATATAGGCAAATGTATCACAATGGCCCCCCTTTTGCTCCCTGCTCCGGCAAACCCGGTTGGACCTTCCCTGGTCCAGTAGGGTTGACGGGTTCAGAGCTTTTAGTCCGAGGTTAACTCCGTTTGGCATGACTGACCTCCCTTGGCAACTGCTTCAGACTCAGGTATGTCACCGGGTCATCAGATCACACGCCGGTCAGTCCCCAAGTCTTTGTGCGATCTGCAAAGTCACCAGAAGTCAGTTTGAAGAAAGCGAATGGGTCTGTGCGCCGCCGTCTAGGTGTCCCGCTATGGGAGGGGGCTCTGAAGTGACAATCACAGGAGATTCATAAAAAGAAAAAGTTATATTTGTTGAAATGCTGTAGCACTGGTGCTCAGAGTCCGGGGGGGGGAGGGGAATCAGAGCCCCATAAGGTCAGCCACCCTCTGCTCCCTCCGCAGCCGCTGGTTCTCCTCTTGGAGCTTCTCCAGCTCCATCTCCAGTTCATGGAGCCTGGGGGGGTCAGCCTGCTGTGACCTCAGGTGGTTGTTTTCCTCCTCCATGCGGCTTATGCACTCCTCCAGCTCCATGTACTCACGGATCAGCTCCTGCTTGCTCATGTCCTGCAGGCTCTCCACATGGTCCTTCATCATCAGGAACTGGGTGGTGGTGTAAGGGGCCACCGGTGGGCCCTTGGCGAACATCTCGGCCCGCATCTGGGACGCTCGCTGCGACTCCCTCTCCTCCAGTCGCTTCTTCTCCTCCCCGGTCTGCTTGTTACACGGCTTCCAGGACCTCTTCTTCTTGAAGGGTGGCCGGCGGTGCCTCTTTCTGCCCAGCTCCCTCCAGGGCCCCTCCGGCTCAGGGCTGGAGCCCATGACCAGCTGACAATGGTGTTCCCTGTTGTCCGTAATAGCAGATTGTACCATGAGGGCTTCGTAAGGGGTGCCCAATGGTTCTTCCCGACCCAGCTCCTGGGGATCCCAAGCCGAGTCTACACAATGGGCTGCTGCTGGAGGGCGGTACCCAGGTTGAGACCAATTTGACCTGGTGTTGTCATTCATGGGGCAATTCTGCTTGAAGTGACCCAGCTGTTTGCACCGGAAGCAGCGTTGTTCGTTGCCCTCCTGGCGTGGATAGCGAGGGCTAGATGTCACCGGTCTGTTAGGAGGTTGGTATCTAGCGGCTGGTGGGTGTGAGGGCACCGTTGGTCGTGGAGGTTGTACCCGTGGTGTGACCTGGTTCGTCTTGCGAGTATCTGCATATTCATCCGCCAACTTAGCGGCCTCTGGTAGAGTCATGGGCCTGCGATCTCTCACCCAGTCTTTGACGTCCGTCTGGATGTGATTGTAAAATTGCTCCAGGAGCATTAGTTGCAAAATGTCCTCTGCGGTGGTGGCCTGGCTGCTGTTAGCCCAGTTAGAGGCCGACCGGGACAACTGGCATGCCCATAAGAGTCTTTCGTGGTTTTGCGTGAGTCACTGAACTTCTGTCGGTGGGACTCTGGGGTTACTGCATAACGAGCCAGGAGCACTTCTTTAACCCGGGCGTAGCTATGGATATCCTGATCTGGCACGGTCCGGAAAGTATCAGAAGCTTTGCCTGACAGTTTGCCTGACAATATTGCAACCCACTCTCTTCTAGCTATTCGGTGCAGGTTACATTGTCGCTCAAAATCCGCCAGGAAGTTATCAATCTCACAGTCCTTTTCATCAAAAGCTTTAAAAGCGCTAAACGGAATCTTCCTTGCGTCTGCTGTGCTGTACTCACTGTTTGGAGAATGTGCGGCTGCTGGTTGGACTGCTGCCAGTTTTAACTGTAGTTCTGCGTTTACTAACAGGTCCATCACTTTCAGCACCACATCCGGCGTTGGGTTCGGGCCGAACCAAGCTAGCTTCTCTCTCATTAGCTTGTTGGCTGGTGATTCCTCTTCCTGAATCACTGGTGTCTCCATCTCTTGTACTGCTGGCGTTGCTGCAATCCCGTCCTCCTGGTCTAGCTCCATTGATTCTGCTATGATGACCCGCTTGGTTTTGTTGCTAGCAATCCTTCCACGAACTTCCAGTAGTTCTTCCAGTGTCTGCTTGGAATCCGGGTGTGAAGGGGAATAGAAGGGAAAATCCCACTGCTACCAACCAATTGTGACGGTATCGGTATGATATCCCCGTCAAAGATTCCCTTCTTCCATAAGAACATCACCCCAATATTCCACTAGGAGGAATATCCCTGAGATCGCCCATTAAGCCACACATTAGTCCAGGCTTACTGCTAGAACAAGACACTTTAATGACACAAAAACTCAGCTTATATGTGGTTACAACCTGTTAGGAACGCCCCCCTCACACAGTGGGGTTTTTTTCCATACAGATTATAGGAGACAAGTCGGAGCCGACCATGCAGACACGTTTCTTTAGATAAAGACATCAGTGGAGTTAATTAATACACTGAAGCAATCAGAATAATTAACATACTACTTCTCTAATCATTTAGCCTGATGATACAATACACATCTTTTAAGGGTAAACACAGATCTTCTTCACACAACACAATAGATCAATTAACGTTTAGAATAGTGAGGGGACATTAGCACGTCAATAACCTGTCAGAGGAATGAATCACACATGAAATTCCTTTCTACCTCTACCCATATGGCTAGCAGGGAGCAGTAAACTGAGACATATAGGCAAATGTATCACATATGTACTCTGTGTTTGACTGATATCTTAGTAATTGTTAAAGAGCAATCTTATTTTTAGAGAGTCAAATGTTTCCACACATTGAAAACGAGTTTTCCTCTGCAGCAAGCAGGCAAGGGACAGGCTACTCAATCTGTGGCTGCTTTCTACAGAAAACGAATTATAGGACTTTACACACCTTTTGTTTTGATCTACCTGAAATGTATTTAGGTTTAAGGTCTGTACTGAGTACTGGTTCGATTTTAAAAAAAAACACCCGAATCCCCTTGACAAAATGAGCCTCAATCTAATGTTAAAAATTAAGATTTTGGGTGAACCTCCACTTTAACAAATCAAAAGGGAGCATATAAGAGAAGCACATTGTTGGAGTTTGCATACATATCAAGTCTCATCTCATAGGTGTTTGTTACTTACCGCTAAGTCATCAATCATCCGGTCTTCAAAATCATGCTCCTCAGTCATAATCCAGCTATGTTTATAACCTTCCAGAAACATGTTACATGCACGGTGCCTAGCAAGAAAACCAAAATCCTATTAACTCTTGTAAAACAAAAAGCTTCCATGCACAAGATAGAAAAGAGTAGGATATGGGCAGTAATAAACGAACTAAAAAAATTATTCCATTTGTATCGGTCATCACCTGTGTCCCTGGTTCCAAATTCTGCCTCCCCATAGCCATAACTGACACAGCGAGCCCCATAGGTAGGTTATTAATTTAAACATTTTTAATTATTTATTTTTTGGATTGTCTTCCTTATCTCATAGGTACAGGGGGGTTTACAAACTGGTTTGTATGATGTATGTATAGAAGATGAATTGATTCATTATGTCTTTTTTAATTGTTTTATACTAGGCATCCTGTCAGATGAAGCAACTTTGAAGCGCTGAGGAAGTGCTTGTGAATGCGAAACACGTAGGAAATTCTTCTGTCTGACCATTGCCTCATTGGCTTTATGTGCTGCATGGTGGAATTAGATTCCCCACTGTGTGCTTTAATTTTTAATGTTTGTAATAAAAAGATAAATATTTTACATTGTGCATGTTATTTTTTGAATATATGCTAGAGGCTATCCTTGAAAACCGCCTTTCTTCTATTTGCTCTTTTTTTTTAAGAAATAAAAAAATGATGCAACAAGATATTCAAAAAAACATCAACAGTGTACAGAGATAGAGAAGTTTAATACACTTTGTGCAGTATACTGTCCTAAAGTATTAGCCATTTTTGGCTAAATAAAGTTGAGAAATGTTGTTGTATTTATCTATGGATTAGCGGACAAGATTTTAGTTGGGTGTCGGAAATACTTCCTAATATCACCATATCATACTGTGCTTATGTTTATAGGTTAGCAAAGGTGCTAACAAGGTACCTGCTTAGAGGTAAAGGGCCATGCATACAGGCCGAATATTGGGCAGCATTTGGCCTGTGTGTACAGCAGCTGAACTGAAAAAGGTCTGCCATCCCCCTGACAGAACACAATAGCTCAGCAGGGAAATCGATGTACTAACATTCCATAGTTATTACTGCAGCTCCTCTGGAGCTCTTGAGTTTGTTTTTTTCGTTCGGTCCACTGGGTTGAACGAAAAAAAAAAATTATAGGCTTGAACATCAACAAGCCACAGCATGCAATGGTCCTGTACATACCTGGGCAAGTTGTACAGTGGTGTCATCCGGAAACAGGCCACAACGGCACGCCGACGTTGTTTGGAGAGAAGCTTATGCCAAACAGCTTTCTTGGATTTGAAGGGGTGTTCAGTCTGGTGGTGAAAAAGTAAGATGGAAGGCAAATAGAATGTGATGAGGATGTTAACAAACAGTAATGCTTATATAGATTTCTTACATTTGAGCTCCAGGTAAATATGACCATCTAATTCAGTTATATGCTTATTACAAAAAAAAACATTAAATGCTGGTAGTACCCCGCATTTCTTTTGATATTAGCTTAGTGTAATCCCTTGCAAAGTAGGAGTCAGGATGGAGCAGCACTACGAAAATTAGGTTCTTCTGCAGCATCAATCTAACACAAGGAATATGCTTACAGGAGTGGACAGCACATAAATGACCTCATAAAATGCCATTCACAGGATGGAGCAATGGATTACTGGAAAGTCCAGGACCTGGTAATATTGCCTGGAGCACACGATTAATATATATATATATATATATATATATATATATATATATATATATATATATATTTATATATATTACACACACACACACACACACTAAAATATTATTTATTTACTGGTTTGCCTGGAGTGTAACTTTAAACAACGTTAATAAGGCAATAAGGCAAAGAGCAATGTGCATCAATACACAAACAAATCACACGTAATTAATCATTGGCCTGACTGCAATAAGCCAAATTGTTATTGATTACTATGGGTTTTTACTCCATGATTTGTTCCATTATCTCAGTAAATTATCTCAACAGCACATTTACAGTTTTGAATAAGGACTCACCAGCTCCAGATGAAAGAGGACAGCGGAGACCTCCTGTACACGTTTCACAATCTTCTCAGGATTGTTGGAGTCTTCTGCTTTACCTGACATCTTATTATACAGGGCCATCTGCCAACGCATTGAGGAATCCTCCACCTGGCCCGAGAAATCATATCAACATATGAAACAGAGAAAAAAAACAAAAAGAGTGCAGGCCTTTCTGTATAGTGAAGGATCCACCTTCTATTCAAATCAATGTTCATGAAGGTAACTCATCCCTAAGAACTAACATTATTATGGTGGCAAGATATAGGGCAAATGTCACACAAGACAATCAGATTAGTCCTGTCCTATTCATAGTGCAAGCAAAAACTGCAAACCATCATTTAACTACTAAAAGTAACATCTATACATCTTATTTACTCCTATTTTATAAGTAATTGTGGGGTATAACTCCCTAATATGTTATCATACCACCTTCACCAGTCTGTCAAAATCAATACTGGTTCTATTAGGTACATGTTATGAGCCGAGTATTAAAAGCATTATGCACTGGAAGCTTGTTGTATACAGCAGAACACCTTTATTTTCATGGAGGATATCTTTATCATGAACAGGAACAAGGAGCATACAAGTACACACTTAGATACAGACAATACATCCTGCCATTACATTACCACAGATAATACACATTATAACATTGCAGTGCCACCTGCTGGGTAGAAAGGTATAATGCATATATATATATATATAACAAATATAAAATCATGACCCCTCTCAAGCGTTTCATCTTCAGAAAGAAAAAGTTCAACGCTCGTAATCTTTCCTCATCACCAAGGTCCTCCAGTCCTTTTATTAGCTTTGTTGCCCTTCTCTGGACTCTCTCCAGCACATCCCTCCAGAGGACTGGTGCCCAGAACTGGATGGCATACTCCAGGTGCGGCCTAACCAGAGTCTTGTAGAGTGGGAGAATTATTGTTTTATCTCTGGAGTTAATCCCCTTTTTAATGCATGCCAATATTCTGTTGGCTTTGCATGCAGCAGCCTGTCATTGCATGCCATTGCTGAGCCTATCATCTACTAGGACCCACAGGTCCTTTTCTATCCTAGAATCCCCCAGAGGTTTTCCCCCCCAGTGTATAGATTGCATTCATATTTTTGCCACCCAAATGCATTATTTTAAATTTTTCTACATTAAACCTCATTTGCCATGTAGTTGCCCACCCCATTAATTTGTTCAGATCTTCTTGCAAGGTTTCCACATCCTGCAAAGAAATTATTGCCCTGCTTAGCTTAGTATCGTCCGCAAATACTAAGATTGAGCCGTTTAACCCATCCACCCATTATGAATAAATTAAATAGGATTGGTCCCAGGACAGAACCCTGGGGGACCCCATTTTCCATATCGGACCATTTGGAGTACTCCCCATTTATCACCACCCTCTGAACTTGCCCCTGTAGCCAGTTTTCAATCCATGTACTCACCCTTTGGTCCATGCCAACAGACCTTAGTTTGTGCAGTAAACGTTTATGGGGAACTGTATCGAATGCCTTTGCAAAATCCAGATACACCACATCTACAGGCCTTCCTTTATCTAGATGGCAGCTCACCTCCTCATAGAAGGTTAATAAATTGGTTTGGTAATTCCAGGTGTCAATTTTGTTATTACAGATGTAAATGCAGTTACGAGAAAAAAGGCATTCCATATTTAGATTCACTAAGGCCCCTTTCACACCAGCGGACCGTATGTCTATTTCATCCATCTGTTTTCAGATGAAATACGGACATACATGTATCCCTATTGGATAGCGGGTGTCAGCGAATAAACATCCGATGACACCCGATCTCATCGGTGTCCGTTATGCTCCGATTCTGCAGACGGAGGAAAATCCTATTTCCATTACGTCTGCAGAGCGGATCGGATGAACACGGACAGACGGTCCATGTTCATTCGATCCCCCTATAGGGGAGAGCGGAGATCTGACAGGGCGGTCCCTGCACAGTGTGCAGGGACCGCTCTGTCATCTGCCGGCTCAGCAGGGATTAACGGAGCGATCCCTGCTGAGCAAGCGGATGAGACATGTACGGATCCTCACGGGATCCATACATGTGAAAGGGCCCTAATAGTGTCTACAATCACAATCACAAATTCAATCATCAAATTTTTAGCAGACGGCCACAAAATGTATCATCAGTCATGCTAGGCCTATACAAAAACAAAGTAGTCCTGTATTTATCAACCACATATTTTCTTCTTACCATCAGCAGGTATAAAGTCATGTCATTAGCTTTTTATTGCACATAGGAATGGATTTACTATAGGCAAATAGACTGAGCAAGTGCAGTTGCACTCATTTTACTTAGTAAAGGTGGCAAGGCTTTACTTTATAAAGAATATCCAATCGGCTGCAAGAAACAAAAAATTAATAAAAAAATCATATTTTTTTTAGACATGATTGGATGATAGAAATCAGCAGAGCTTCCCCACATTTACTAAGCTCTGGGGGAAATTAGCGCAACTGCACTTGCAGAGTGGACAGTCTATTTGTCTTTAGTAAAGTAACTCCATTGTCTTAATGTACTACCGAGAAGCTTGTGGCACTAAAGATTGTATTGCCTATAGGCTTCAGTGATGGAAATTTTGCTCTGGATATCACACATGAATAAAATGATTGCAGAACAAAGATTCAGACTGCATGTCAGAAAGCACTAACCTTTCCCTGAAGATGGAGATTGTTGTTTAGAAATTCTCTTACTTCTTCATCTGTGTCTTTCTGTTGAGAAAAAAAATAAAAAAAAGATACATTTTACATATATGACACAAGAAATTGTATCATATATGAGAACAAAAGCATATTAACTATTCTTTAAACTTTTATGGGGTGAGCGATAGACGGCATATGGGCAGGGATTTAAAGCTGAACTCCAGGTATGGCAGTTTTTACATAGTTGCATTGTTTCAAGTTGAAGCAATATACTGTAAGTTTGTATGTGCCATACCCTGTGGGATCCCCCTTTAAGTTGGAAATCACTGTAGTAGGCACCCCTACTATATTGATTACTGCTGGCTTCCGGGCCTTGTGCAAGCAGCTTTCTTGTTGCTTATTGAACACAAGAGGTTGCTGTTCAGTGCAGGTGCCATTCAGAGAACATTTTGCATTTTCCCAATGAATAAAAATGTGTTCTCTAATTGGAAGAGGTGAAGATTGTGAAGTCACCACTCCACCACTCCTCCTCCTCCTCCTCCTCCTCCCCTTGTCCAATCCAAGAACGCTTTGCATTGTAAAGCGTTCTGGGATTGGCGCCCATGCCATGCAAGCAACGGCCTATGTAAAAAAAAAAAAAAACATAAGAGGAGTTCATCTTTAAAAAGGTGTTCAAAATCCAGATCAGGAACTGAATAAAGCCCAGTGGAAGTCACCCACTTATTTATCTTTCCTTACTGTTTGACTGCCTATTTTGCGACTTTAAGTGAGCTTTACATATGAAAAAGATCTATAGAAGCCATCTTTAAAAGATAGACTCTTGAACAAAGTCTAAATCTAGTCAAGGCATTTTGATCCTAGCCTTTTCCTTGCTTTGTAGCTTATACAATATATGCAAAGCTTGCTGTATCTAGAAATTCTGGGGTATACATATACATTTCTAATATTAAAATTAGGTAAAATACATACTTTGAATACCTAAAAATTACCTAAAATTTTTATTTTTCACCTACCCTATTTTTCTACATACACCACACTCACCAGAGAATAGCGTGTCTTGGCCAATGTAATCAGCTCCTGGTCAGTTGGAGAACACATGTTGAGACCAATCGGAAGCATCTTCTTCAGAGTGGCCACAATAAGTGATGTCTGTACAGAGTATCGATCTCCACGGCGCTTCTTTTTCGTGCGCTCTTGGTCAGAGCCACCAGACTGAAGGGAGGGAAAATTAGTAGACCATTTAAACATGAAAACATCAGAATTCCAAGGATACATGGCACATGCAGTTCAGTCACATGGCAATAACCAATGACAGACCCGAGGCCAGGTCAATTATCTTAACAGACTGCCAACAACCAAAACAGGCACGAGCTCTCCCCATCACACAGCCTCAGACACAATTTGCCAAGAGTCTGGACAGCTGCTCCAACTAAACAGTGTCCGCCAAGAGCAAAGTTGCAGCCACTATCAGAGCCCAAAAAAGCATCACTCAAGTGAGACCCCCCATGTGCTGGGGTCCTTTGTAATACACAGAAAACACAGACCTGTACGTAAAATGTGCTCGTCCAACATCTCTGGTTTTACCTTTTAATCTTTGCGATATCACTGGTTAGGAACCTTTCTTACGTTCATTTACAACGTGGGAGATATTGACCATAAAAAGAAGGCCTCTTTATGGTGTCCATGCATGATCTGATTATCCGGTAGATTATGTAATGTCAGACATAATCTGATGATAGTCAAGTATTTTAGTGTAACTCCAAAGTCAGAAGATAACCACTCAGACATTGTATGACAGGTTAGTCAATGTAGTCATACAACACAATTTCCAATGGACAATATGCAAAGACGGAAAAGTTCAGCTTGGAAAGAGCAGATCTGGTTATCTATGAGTATCACCAAAACTTTCCTTGGAGCTCTCTGTACCCGAGCCTTGAGTTTAGGCTACCTGGTTCATAATTCACAGGCAAAAATTTTGTTTTCTAGCCTTTATTGGTTTCTGTAAGGAAAACTTTGTTCCTCCAGTTTTATTATACAGTATTTGTTTTACCAGATGTATAATTGAAGTTAAAACTTTCTTACATCCTCTGTCTGACTTCCTATTTTGCAACTTCAAGTGAGCTTTACATATGAACAAGATCGATAGAAGCCATCTTTAAAAGATAGACTCTTGAACAAAGTCTAAAGCTAGTCAAGGCATTTTGATCCTAGCTTTTCCTTGCTTTGTAGCTCATACAATATATGCAAAGCCTGCTGTATCTAGAAATTCTGGGGTATGTATATACATTTCTAAGATTAACATTAGGTAAAATACATACGTTGAATACCTATAAATTACCTTAAAATTATAATTTTTCACCTACCCTATTTTTCTATCTTTTTTAAACATATCAATACGTCAAAAATTATTTTTGTTATTATAGGGGAACTGCATCTTATTTTATTGTTTTAATACCAGGAAAGCTTGCACCTGTTTATCCTGTACTTATTACTCTTGGGGGCTGAGTTACTAAAACTGGTGAGTGCAAAAGCTGGTACAGCTCTGCATAGAAACCAAATCAGGATTTTTTTTTTGTCAATGCTTAACTGAACAAGCTGAAGTTAGAAGCCGATTAGCTACTATGCACAGCTGTACCAAATTGTGCACTCCAGTTTTAGTAAATCAACCCCTTAGTGTAGAGATATTGAAAGGTGTAATGTATACTTTCTAACAAAAGAATGCAGTGAAGGTTCCCACAGTTTGCCTTGAAGTCCCTCCAGCAAAGTCTAATCGACAACTTCAGAGGAATATAAATGAATGTACTTGTTTGGTTACTAAAAAACTTGCACTACTCTTAATTGGTAAACTAAAGTTGAACTTTGGGGATGGTATCAAAACCTCAACACTACACGATTAAACAATGATTGATGATGATGTTACACAGATGACAGCATAACTATATCAACATTAGTATAACATAGCATGTTTTAGTTTGCATGTAAAGAAATAATCTGAACTAGCAATGAAACGGCACATATGTATAGTAGGTCAGTAGGAAAATGCATGGATATGAAGAGGAAAACAAGATCACAGGAGTTTGGGGACATTATAGGCCAAGTCCAGAGAAAACTGATTTGAAAACTTGAATTGATACTGGATGGTTGGCTCATCCACTGTCTTCCGATATATCTCAGGGACTCGTTCTCGTCTCTTTCACAAGGCTGAAGCCATTACCATCACCCCAAACTCTTGTTCCTGGATTCTGAATTAACACAGCTATTTTATAGATGAGGTAACAAACCCACTTAAGACGACAGGTCAAAGCCTGAAAATCCAGCAAGGGTACCTTCTAGACACACAAGCCTGGCATTATATTTAACTTGCTTCTAACTCTGCCAAAACAGAAGTATCAGTTTTTGGTGAAGCTGGCCTTTAAAGATCAGGGACTGAAATTAGAAGCGACTGATAAAAGAGAGGAGGTCAAGAAAATGAAGAAGTCAACAAGATGAAGGAAGTAACAGTGATGATTATAAATGTGCCCGGATTTCTTCAGTATAATAGAGGACATGGTTACACTTTCATGTGAAAGTTGACATCAAGAGTTATGAAAAGAAGATATTGAAGGCATCATGCTAAGGATTATCACACACTAAATAAACTCTACAACTACATGTTACACAAATAAGCAGACCAGCAGATTGGTGGAGAAGTACCCAATACTCCAAGGTTGATGCAAGGAGACATAGAAAAGCTTAAATATGACATGAACAAGGATGTTTGATGTCATGAACACAGAGGACAATACTTATCAAAGACACAGAGGAGGATACATAAAGGGTGGGAATGACGTGGTGATATAGGCAGGGTTAACATTTTGTACAAGACTAGATGCGTAGGATGGCCTCCTTGTGAAACTCCTAATCCTGCCTGAAGTCTGTATGTCAGTTTCCTATTCTGTGTTTCAGGGCTTCTCTGTGTTTATGGGATTCTCATCAGTGAGGACATGTTTTGTTGACTTCTGACCATCTGCGGAGTTTGGATTAATACATAGGTATTAATCCAAACTCAGCAGACGGCATACATTTTTTAAGGAGCCATTGAACCTAAATAAACTTTTCTTAAACAATTTTTTTTGGAGGTGTTAATAACATTCATATCTCAGATTAAATGTACTAATTGCTGTATACTTGAGGGACCTTTTATACTGTATATATATTTATATATCTGTGTATGCCATTAGTAGCTCTTTCACATATACAGCCAGTAAAAAAAAGTACTGAACACGCACAATTTTTCTAGGTAAATATATTTCTAAAGGTGTTATTGACTTGAATTGTTTACCACATGTCGGTAACAACCCATGAAATCCATCCATCCATACAAAGAAACCAAAACAAATATGTTCAGAAATTAGGTTATGTGAAATATAATGGAATGCTACAGGGAAAAAGTATTGAACATGGTAACTGAAATGTATTTAATACTTCATACAAAATCCTTTGTTGGTAATGACAGATTCAAGATGCCTCTTGTATGGAGACACTAATCGCATGCATTGCTCTGGTGTGATTTTGGTCCATTCTTCCACACAGTCTTCAAATCTTAAAGAATCTGTGGGCCTCTTCTATGAACTCTAGCAGCTTTATTATTTTTCTTTGAAACCAATTGAGAATTTCCTTAGCTTCATGTTTGGGATCATTGGGCCAGATCCTCAAAAGAGATACTCCGACTTAAGTGGTGTTCAGTCTGTGTGTAACTTTGGAAACGATCCTCAAAAGGCTTTTTCCAAAGTTACACAGAAGATCCGGCATGTGTAATTGATTTACACTGCCTAATTTTAGGATGCAGTACCGCATCCGCCGCTGGGGGCATTTCGAGTCGAAATGCCGTTGCTAGTATGCAAATTAGCACTTAAGGCGATCCACAAAGCTTTCTAGCTTCTTTTTTGCGCCGTAAGTGTTATTTTGCAAGTGTAAAATTAGGGCTCGTTTTACAAAGTGTAAAGTTAGTCACACCTTGTAAAGGCCCATTCCAGCCACGGCATTTGGTATGCTTTCCCGAGGGAGAACTCCACGTCAATTTGTAAAAAACAAAACCGGCATGGGTTCCCCCCCAGGAGCATACCAGGCCCTTAGGTCTGGCATGGGTTGTAAGGAGACCCCCCCTACGCCGAAAAATTGACGTAGGGGGTCCCCCTACAATCCATACCAGACCCGTATCCAAAGCACGCTACCCGGCCAGCCAGGAAGGGAGTGGGGACGAGCGAGCGCCCCCCCCCCCTCCTGAGCCGTGCCAGGCCGCGTGCCCTCAACATGGGGGGGTTGGGTGCTCTGGGGCAGGGGGGCGCACTGCGGGCCCCCCCACCCCAGAGCACCCTGTCCCCATGTTGATGAGGACAGGACCTCTTCCCGACAACCCTTGCCATTGGTTGTCGGGGTCTGCGGGCGGAGGCTTATCGGAATCTGGGAGTCCCCTTTAATAAGGGGGCCCCCAGATACCGGCCCCCCACCCTAAGTGAATGGATATGGGGTACATCGTACCCCTATCCATTCACCTGGAGGCAAAAAGTAAAAGTTAATAAACACACAACACAAGGCTTTTTAAAATATTTTATTATTCTGCTCCGGACGCCCCCCCTGTCTTCGTTATTAGCTCAATTACCAGGGGGGGCTTCTTCTTCCGCTCTCCGGGGGTCTTCTTCCACTCTCCGGGGGTCTTCCGCTCTCCGGGGGGGCTTCTCCGGACTCCGGGGGGGCTTCTCCGGACTCCGGGGGGCTTCTTCCATCTTCTCCCCTCTTCCGCTCTTGACTCGGCGAACCCCGGTTCTTCTGCAGCTCTCCGGTGCCTTCTTCTTCAGCGCTGGCTGCCTGCTATGTTTGTGTGTTAGCTCGATTTCAAACAGGCAGCCGGCGCGGTCTTCTGTGGCGTCAGGGTCTTCTGTTCTTCTCTCTTCCGATGTTGCCTCGTCGCCTGTTGTCGCTGTAATGATGGAAGCGCGCCTTGCATCACATTTATATAGGCATCACCGTCCCATCATGCTCCGGTAGGTACCCACGTGGTGGGTGCACGTGGGTAGGCACCCACCACGTGGGTACCTGCCGGAGCATGATGGGACGGTGATGCCTATATAAATGTGATGCAAGGCGCGCTTCCATCATTACAGCGACAACAGGCGACGAGGCAACATCGGAAGACCAGAAGAACAGAAGAGAAGATGACGCCACAGAAGACCGCGCCGGCTGCCTGTTTGAAATCGAGCTAACACACAAACATAGCAGGCAGCCAGCGCTGAAGAAGAAGGCACCGGAGAGCTGCAGAAGAACCGGGGTTCGCCGAGTCAAGAGCGGAAGAGGGGAGAAGATGGAAGAAGCCCCCCGGAGTCCGGAGAAGCCCCCCCGGAGTCCGGAGAAGCCCCCCCGGAGAGCGGAAGACCCCCGGAGAGTGGAAGAAGACCCCCGGAGAGCGGAAGAAGAAGCCCCCCCTGGTAATTGAGCTAATAACGAAGACAGGGGGGGCATCCGGAGCAGAATAATAAAATATTTTAAAAAGCCTTGTGTTGTGTGTTTATTAACTTTTACTTTTTGCCTCCAGGTGAATGGATAGGGGTACGATGTACCCCATATCCATTCACTTAGGGTGGGGGGCCGGTATCTGGGGGCCCCCTTATTAAAGGGGACTCCCAGATTCCGATAAGCCTCCGCCCGCAGACCCCGACAACCAATGGCAAGGGTTGTCGGGAAGAGGTCCTGTCCTCATCAACATGGGGACAGGGTGCTCTGGGGTGGGGGGGCCCGCAGTGCGCCCCCCTGCCCCAGAGCACCCAACCCCCCCATGTTGAGGGCACGCGGCCTGGCACGGCTCAGGAGGGGGGGGGCGCTCGCTCGTCCCCACTCCCTTCCTGGCTGGCCGGGTACCGTGCTTTGGATACGGGTCTGGTATGGATTGTAGGGGGACCCCCTACGTCAATTTTTCGGCGTGGGGGGGTCTCCTTACAACCCATGCCAGACCTAAGGACCTGGTATGCTCCTGGGGGGGAACCCATGCCGGTTTTTTCTTTGAAAATTGGCATGGAGTTCTCCCTCAGGAATGCATGCCGCTGTCATTTTTTTTTTCCCCGACGCAACTTTAAGCCGTCGCGATCCTCAAAACTCGGCGTAACGTAACTTCGCGCATGCGCAGTACGGCCGACGCGCATGCGCAGTACGGCCGGCGCGGGAGCGCGCCTCATTTAAATGGGACTCGCCCCATTTGAATAGGAACGCCTTGCGCCGGCGGAATTTTAGTTACACAGCCTGAAATTTCTAGATAAGTGCTTTGTGGATCAGGCACTTAGGTAGAAACTTTAAGCCAGTGTAACTTAAATTGGATTTTTTAAGTTACGTCAGGTTTTTGTGGATCTGGCCCATTGTCTTGCTGAAATGTCTATCCTTGTTTCATCTTCAACGTTCTGATAGATAGCAGCTGATTGTTATCAAGAATGTCTGGTTACATTTTTCCATTCATCCTTCCTTCAACGACATGAAGTTTGCCAGTACCGTATGCTGAAAAACAGCCTCACACCATGATGTTCCCACCTCCAAACTTCACTGTTGGTTTGGGGGTGGTTTTTGGGTGATGTGCCATTTGACCTCCAAACATGTGTGTATTATGGCATTCAAAGAGTTCAGTAGTTACATTTTGGTCACATCTGACCAGGCTATATTCTCCCAGTATTTCACAGGCTTGTCTAAATATTGTGCAGCAAACGTTAAACAAGCTTCAACGCACTTTTTCTTCAGCAATGGAGTCATGCGTGGTGAGCGTGCATACAGGCCATGGTAGTTGAGTGCATTACTTATTATTTTCTTGGAAACAATTGTACCTGCTAACTCCAGGTCTTCCTGAAGCTCTCCACAAGTGGTCATTGGCTCTTGGACAACTCTTCTGATAATTATTTTCACTCTGTCAAAAATCTTGCGAGAAACACCTGGTCGTGGCCAGTTTATGGTGAAATTATGTTCTTTCAATGCTGGAACATTTAGAAGTTTAGAAATCTGTCTGTAACCAATGCCATCAGTATGTTTTGCAACAATAAGGTTCTGAAGGTCTTGAGAAAGCCCTTTGCTTTTAACCATCATGAAATGTTTCTTACGTGACACCTTGGTAATGAGACACCTTTTTATAGGCCATCAGGTGAGACTGAACCAGCTGATATTAAATTGCACTGACAAGGGGCAGGGTTTCTTTCTTATTACCAATAGATTTCATTTGGTGTCTTGGCTTTCCATGCCTTTTGCACCTCCCTTTCTTCATGTGTTCAATACCTTTTCAAGTCATTCCATTTTATTACACAACTTAATTTCTGAATTTATTTGTTTTGTTTTTTTTGTAAGGATTGCATGGGTTTTACCGACATGAGTGAACATTTCATTTCAAGGTCACCTTTAGAAATATATTTACCTAGAAAAATGGTGATGTGATCAATAATTATTTTACCCACTGTATATACACATATAGTATATATATATATATATATATATATATATATATATATATATATATATATATATATATATATATATATATATATATACACACACACACACACACACACACGGTGAGTACACCCCTCACATTTTTGTAAATATTTTATTATATCTTTGTGACAACACTGAAGAAATTACACTTTGCTACAAAGTAAAGTACTGCGTGTACAGCTTGTATAACAGTGTCAATTTGCTGTCCCCTCAAAAAAACAGCTCACAGCCATTACTGTCTAAACCGCTGGCAACAAAAGTGAGTACACCCCTAAGTGAAAATTTCCAAATTGGGCCCAAAGTGTTAATATTTTGTGTGGCCACCATTATTTTCCAGCACTGCCTTAACCAACCCTCTTGGGCATGAAGATCATCAGAGGTTCACAGGTTGCTACTGGAGTCCTCTTCCACTCCTCCATGATGACATCACAGAGCTGGTGGAATGTTAGAGACCTTGCGCTCCTCCACCTTCCGTTTGAGGATGCCCCACAGATGCTTAATAGGGTTTAGGTCTGGAGACATGCTTGGCCAGTCCATCACCTTTACCCTTAGTTTCTTTAGCAAGCCAGTGGTCATCTTGGAGGGGTATTTGGGGTCAGTGTGTGGTGTATGGTCTGAGCACTGACAGGCTGACTCCCATCCCCCCTCCCACCCCTTCAACCTCTGCAGCAATGCTGGCAGCACTCATACGTCTATTTCCCAAAGACAACCTCTGGCTATGACGCTGAGCACATGCACTCAACTTTTGGTTGACCATGGCGAGGCCTGTTCTGAGTGCAACCTGTCCTGTTAAACCGCTGTATGGTCTGGGCCACCGAGCTGCAGCTCAGTTCCAGGGCCTTGGCAATCTTATAGCCTAGGCCAGTGATGGCGAACCTTGGCACCCCAGATGTTTTGTAACTACATTTTCCATGATGCTCAACTACACTGCAGAGTGCAATAGCATCATGGGAAATGTAGTTACAAAACATCTGGGATGCCAAGGTTCGCCATCACTGGCCTAGGCCATCTTTATGTAGAGCAACAATTATTTTCAGATCCTCAGAGAGTTCTTTGCCATGAGGTGCCATGTTGAACTTCCAGGGACCAGTATGAGAGAGAGAGAGATAACACCAAAATTTAACACACCTTCTCCCCATTCACACCTGAGACCTTGTAACCCTAACAAGTCACACGACACCGTGGAGGGAAAATGGCTAATTGGGTCTAATTTGGACATTTTCACTTAAGGGTGTACTTTACTTACCAACGGTTTTGCCATTAATGGCTGTGGGTTGCGTTATTTTGAAGGGACAGCAAATTGACACTGTTATACAAGCTGTACACTCACTACTTTACATTGTAGCAAAGTGTAATTTCTTCAGTGTTGTCACAAAGATATAATAAAATATTTACAAAAATGTGAGGGGTGTACTCACTTTTGGGAGATACTGTGTGTATGTATATATACACATTTTTTGTCTTGGGATATTATAGTAGCAGTTGAGCCTCACCACATATACTACTGTAAATGTAGTGTGATCGCCCCATTAAATTCAACAACAGATTTGCACAATTGCACTGGAAACCATACATGCCTGTGGAAAAATCAGGCACACAAACATCTGTTATGAAAATCAAACTTGCCCAAAAAGAATCTTTATCTGAGGGTTGATTGGCCATGAGGGTCTACTTTTCTTTTGAGATACCTATAGATTTCATAATTGTTACCTGATCCTTCCAGAGGCAGAACAGGACAATAGATGATCTGATGATAACTTCACAGTTTACACTCCCCAAAAAGCCGGATATCTGGTATAATCTTGAGTAAACACGTGTACTACTTCAGTGAAAATTCAAATTTCTCTAGCCTAAGGCCAGCCATAGATGGAGCAAATTTATTTCCTACAACCAGGAGTTGACAGGGGAATCCCTCCCACCGTGCCTTTGCGTTCTCCTGGTATGGGGTGGTGTGGGGTATAGGGCTGGGGCAGCAATTTTCCTGCCAGGAGAGGACAGTGATTATTGCTAGGGGCTATTACAGCAGCTAGCGATAATTGCATGTAAAATCCAGGAGGCTGGTTGTACCCAAGTTGATCAATCAACTTACATGGGTACATTCAGCCTGCCAATACATGGTTTAAATCGCAGCTAGTTCCTATCTGTCTACGGCCAGTTTAAACATCTCCTTGCATTTTATGGCTGAGGTTCTATCTGTTGTGTAGACTTTGCCAGATGGTGCAATGCAGACTGAGACAGACAATAAAAACTGCACAAGAAATATAGCACCCCAACACCAACACTAGATATACCCGAGGGTTGCAGCCCTCCTTCCCCATTCTCCCCACATCTGTGCCCTCATTCTGTACCAACACATTGTGCGTGCCATGTGTTGCTCAGGCAGAAAACACTCAGCTGCTACGGTTTCTGAAAAGACCGCAGAGAACATGCAATAACTTCTGTCTATATGAGCCTCGTTCACTTCTCCAAGAACACTGAACCTCAAGTAATGGACCTTAAGTAAAGTCAGCTAGTAGTCTATCCTGACAGTTGGAATCTGAATGGTTGCTACAACAACCCAAGCAAATTCCTTTCTGACAATAATTATATTATTAATTTAAAAGCCCAGTAAATTTTACCCCTCCCAACCCTAGTGGATAGATCTGAAGAACCTGGGGAAAAATTATTATATCTCAATCTTTCCCTGGTCAATTTGTGACACTAATGGATTGTAAAAAAAACCTTGTATTTTACAGCCGATTTGAATCCGACTCAAAAATCTTTATATTTCTTATGTCCAATTATGCTGTGGAAATATTGTATATTACTTGTGAATTCCAAAACATTGTATTTGAAACCAATTACCATTTCTCCAACTGGTAGCTTGTACAAGTTGAAGGGAAATGTGCAGAGGCTCCTGGGAGCAGAACCAGAGTATTCAAACTGTTCTATTTAAATGGACTGCCCAATGCACCAAAAAAGTGCATGTACCCTTTCTGGCATCACAGAGTGTTTCTTTAAATAATTTGTTGGGGCCATCCGGCCGAAATTAATTATTTACTTAAGAAATATGGCCACTATCAGCGCAGTATAAACAGAGTGGCATCACACAAAAAAATTGAAATTAGGCTTTAATAGATACACTATATTACCAAAAGTATTAGGACGCCTGCCTTTACATGCACATGAACTTTGACATCCCAGTCTTAGTCTGTAGGGTTCAATATTGAGTTGGCCCACCCTTTGCAGCTATAACGGCTTCAACTCTTCTGGGAAGGCTGTCCACAAGGAGTGTGTCCATGGTAATGTTTGACCATTCTCAAATTCATCCCAAACATGTTCTATTGGGTTGAGGTAAGGACTCTCTGCAGGCCAGTCAAGTTCCTCTCTCCCAAACTCACTGATCCATGTCTTTATGGACCTTGCTTTGTGCACTGGTGCGCAGTCATGTTGGAACAGGAAGGGGCCATGCCAAAACTCCTACAAAGTTGGGAGCATAAAATTGTCCAAAATGTCTTGGTATGCTGACACCTTAAGAATTATCTTCACTGGAACTAAGGGGCCAAGCCCAACCGCTGAAAAACAACCCCCAACAATAATCCCCCTCCACCAAATCATTTGGACCAGTGCACAAAGCAAGGTCCGTAAAAGACATGGATAAGCGAGTTTGGGGTGGAGGAACTTGACTGGCCTGACCTTAACCCGATATAACACCTTTGGGATGAGAGTGTGCGACCTCAACCCGATAGAACACTTTTGGGATGAATTAGAGAAGAGACTGTGAGCCAGGCCTTCTTGTCCACACCAGTGCCTTACCACACTAAAGCTCTTCTGGAAGAATGGTCAAACATTCCCATAGACACACTCCTAAACCTTGTGGACAGCCTTCCCAGAAGAGTTGAAGCTGTTATAGCTGCAAAGGGCTGGCAAACTCAATATTGAACCCTACGGACTAAGACTGGGATGCCATTAAAGTTCATATGAGTGTAAAGGCAGGCGTCCCAATACCTTTAGTCATATAGTGTACATTTAAATAAGAACACCAAAATGTGATCCTTGACAGAACCTCGGATGAAGGCGGAGTGAGGATCTGGATGTCTGCATAAGCAAAAGGGCCCATGTCAAAAATTACATAAGAATTTCAGGTTATCTTATAAAGCCTACAGATATTGGATGTAGAAAATTGAAAGCACCTATTCTGCTCTATTAGGATATGTGGTATTGATGCACTTAAAACTAATAAAAGTAAAACACCCTTTTTCCTTCCCCTTGGCATCCTACTTTCCAAAGTCATAAGAATTATTCTTCATCATAACAAGCGCTGACAAGCGCTTTGTGAAAAGCATCAATCAATGCCATGTTCAATGTTACATCGAATCAGCATCTATTTTAAATCTGACTTTTTAAAGTACAGTAAGGAAACAGAGGATTGTGTAGATAGACTGTGATAGCTGGCTACTAAAAGACAAAAATGTAGACTGACACTTTTTTTATAAACTAGTGATCCCATTTAGAGAATGAACTACTTTGCTATCTAAAATTTTTATACTTCTCCATTCTGTCATTTAATTATTAAAAGTGGAACGTGCTTGTGAACTGGGAGATGAGAAAAAGAATAGTCAATTATACATTACTTTTTAAAATGCATAAACTGTCAATTCCATACAATGTAAACCATTATAATTTTTTCTTTAATAGCGCAAAGGGCAGTTGTGTGCTAGTAGCCATATAAAGTAGCCTAAAAAAATAAAATAAATCAGGCCATTCACATTAAGCTGCAACAAAATTACTGCTGATTAGTTACGTGAGGTTACTGCACACAACCTATGTTTGCGCTATTGTTAAACAAGCCCAAGTGCGATATCTTGATGCTTATATGCAGAAAGTGAATTGCTATGACTTAAATTCCCTTAAGCTTTTTTTTTGTTTTGACTTGTAGATATTTTAGCTGAAATTGCAGGCAGCAATGTGAAATAAGGCCTTGATCAAAGCAAGAGAGCGTCATGACTGTAAAGCCTCGTACACACGCTCGGTTTTCTCGGCAAGAACCAGCAAGAAAACTGCTGGCAGAGCTTTCTTGCCGAGTATACCGAGAGTGTGTACGAGGCTTTCAGGTTTCTCGTCAAGAAAACTGCCTAAAATCTCGACGATGTTCTCCATTTTCTCGTCATGATTCTCTGCAGTGTTTTCCTGCCGGGAAACCCGAGAGTGTGTATACTTACCTGTTGCCGTGGAAACCTGTGCATGCTCAAAATGACTTTGATGCATGCGCAGTAGCTTCCTAAGCATAGGTAGGGTACAGCAAGATGGCAGCAACGGCATCGAATGTAACAAGCGCATGCTCATCTTACGCGATGACGTTACCGCGTTCTTGCCTTCCAAAAGAACCGCGGTTCTTTTGAAAGGAGTGTCTGTACACTCGGGCGGCAAGACATTCTTGCCAAGAATCTCGTCAGGAAAAATGACAGTTTTTTCCTGATGAGATTCTGGTCCGTGTGTACAAAAATAAAATTAAATGGCTAAATGAAAGTCACAAGATTCGCCCAACCATCATGAATTCTGACCGTATTTTGTTTAATACAGGTATGCTGATTTCTTATGGTCAAGCGCTCCATCTAGTGGCCACAATGCATTTTTTTCCAGAAATACCACAATCAGGAAATTACTCAATTATGGCCACTAGATGGAGCTGAAAATCATAGAAAATCAACATATTAAGCAAATTATGGTTAGAATTTGTGATAGCTGGTTGAGTGCTTGTGATATTCATCCAACTAATTATTTATAAATAGACCCCGAAGTGCGTTTGTCCCAGCAACAAATCTGCTTCTTCCTTTTACTACCTAATCTGTCCTAGAACAGCTTAGGTGCTATGGACAACACAGAGCATTAATATAATTACAGTTATAAGGTCTGTAAAATTGTATAATAAAAGGAACTTTAAGTCTGTAAAGGGCATACAAGCCAATGTTAACAGGGGCATTTGTGAAACGTTCCAAAGAGGGACATTTAGAGGGTGTCTCCAAAGCAACCAATCAGAATTCCAGTTACCCTGGCATCTGGTTGCAACTAGAAAATTCGGAGACTTTGCTGTATAGAATAGTTCTTAATGCTAAGAGTGACTGGCATAGCACAGTATTCCAGAACACCTTATGAAGTGAGCAGAGGACAGACAGACAGAAGGAGCCATGCTATCCACACAGGCAGAGGGCAACAACACAGCAGCCCCACCACAAGAGAAGAGGTTGACTGCTGACCTGGCTGTCTCCAGACTAACACGGGAACAAAAAGAGAAACACAAGAGTTTGTTATAGTGGTAACTAGAATCTGAGAATGGATATTGCATCAAGTGGTACACTTTTATCATTCAAAATAAAGATAAAGTAGCAATATAGGGAGCAATACTTGGGCACATATCTTGTCAGAAGATAAAGTGTGCCAAGGGCTAGTAACACCAAGGATACAATTTGTCCTATAAAGACAAAAATGACTGAATTATTCTTTGCATTTAATAGAGAAAAGAAATCATGTGGACATTAGATGGTAATTAATTTTGATAATCTAAGCACCAATTTTCTGATTATTTAATCTACTAGCCTATGCTGTCTACACTTTGAACCACATACTTTACCTTTGCTCTAGTTTGGGAAGAGTATTTTCTGTTATGCCTCGTACATACAACCGTTTTTCATGATGAGAAAACTGCCATTTTTTTTTTTGGTCGAGAAAACCGGTTGTGTGTATGCAATCTAGCAATTTCTCGACAAAAAAACTGCCCGCAAAAAAAATGAAACCAGCTCTTCTTTCTCGTCGTGTTTCACGTCAGTCTTTTTCTCGTCGCGAAAAACGATTGTGTGTGTGCTTTTCCGAGGGGGAAAAAACGTACATGCTCGGAATCAAGTATGCAGCCCAAAAACTACAGGTTTTTGAACGACAGGAAAAACGATGGCGTGTACACGGCATTAGGATATAAAAATATCTTCAGAACAACCTTTCTAGAACTAGGGTTCTTACAGAGCTTGCTAGGGGCAGATCGATCTCCTCAGCTCTTGACTGTCAAATATATAACCACCAATACCCATTATCTTCTTAGGGGGCAATTCTTTCCACTGGCCCCCAATGTAAGGATGCACTTTTCCACCAACATAGGAGGCCAACTCAACCACTGATCATACTAATGCACTGGGAGTTTTTTTGTACAAAAACAAAACAAAATGGAAGGTGCGCACACCTAGTGCAATACTAAAAACATTTATTTGATAATAAAAAAAATGGGTACTCGCAAAGTAGCAACTTTCAATGAGCCATAACACCACATGATATTGAATAGTGCAGACACGTTTCGGGGGCGCACCCCCTTCCTCCGAGCTAAGTTAGCCTAGCTCGGAGGAAGGGGGTGCGCCCCCCAAACATGTCAGTTGTACCCCTTGATGTGATACAGAACATGTCCACATTATTCAGCTATGTGCGGTTTTAAGGCTCATTGAGAGTTGCTACTTCGTGAGTACCCACTTTTTACCAAAAACATTTATTGGATAATAAAATCAGTAATGCAATAGGTGTGCACGCCTTTTATTTTGTCTTGTTTTTGTAGTTTCTATCGGATTACCCCATCTGTTTTTTACCATAGAAGACCTCTTACTGCTGGAGCCCTGGAAGTGACTGCTTTTCTTGGGAGTTGTTTATATATAAAACTTATGCAGGGATTCCCTAAGGCCTAAAACCTAATTGAAAGGGTTCCTACAGGGTAAAAAGATTGAGAAAGTCTGCTCAAGGATTATACCTTAAAGGGGTTGCAAAGGTTTCTTTTTTATTTTCAAAATAGGTTCCTTTAAGCTAGTGCATTGTTGGTTCACTTATCTTTTCCTTCCATTTCCCTTCTAAATGTTTTTTTTTCTTTGTCCGAATTTCTCACTTCCTGTTCCTATTCAGTAAGCTTGCCCCCATCATCCGAGCCGTTCTGACTGGGGGTTGGTCAGCCAGAACAGCTAACATGAAGTGAGTAATTCAGACAAAGAAAACAAAGAAAAAAAACATTTAGAAGGGAAATCGAAGGAAAGGGTAAGTGAACCAACAATGCACTAGCTTAAAGGAACCTATTTAGAAAATAAAAAACAAACCTTTACAACCCCTTTAAGCAAGGTGACCAGCTGCAACTGGCAAGGGCCAATAGGAAGCCTACCAGGCATCCCATTTCCTCAGTAGTGGTTGAATATATCTAGGTGCTGGGGCTTTGATGGATATTTTAGTATCTATTTTAGTATTGGTGGAGCCTGGTGGCTGTGACAGACCAAAACTTCTAATGTGTCTCAGTTACCCCAACAGTAAGATCTTTTTGGCATAATTCATAACTCTCTTTTTGTCCATTGGAACTTTGGACATTCCTGCCTACTGCAGCATTCTCCAGTCTCCAAAAATGAAAGTGGGAAACCCTCATAAAGCCACATCAGGTCTTCAAACCCAGGAACTCAAAGATATCACTATTAGAATCCCTGAGGGAGATTACCAAACACTGGAATTAGATTTTTCGGTGGACTAACCTTTTAATGGCCATAGCTGAAAAAATATTCACTGGTTTTATCTGCATTTGTGACACAAAGATGTCACTTTTATCATTTGGTGTTACTTGTCCTTGTCTCTGACAGTAGATCTGTTTAAACATTAGGGTTCTTACTTAAAGTGGTTGAAAACCTCTTGCCTACACAAAGTAAAGTGACTAGCATCAGGTGGTACACAGAGCTGAAATAAACTCGACTACATAAGTTGTACCTGTTTATCTGTAGTCATTTCTTCTGTAGATCGTTCTAAAAACACACAGGGATTTTTTTCTCTGCTTTAGATGAAGGGGGGCGAGAATCTAAAGTCGCACAGTGCAGATTTCAGTCAGGGGAGCTCTGAATCCTGATTGGAGGGAAAGGACACATTCCCCTCATCACAGTACACAGGATCAATGCCAAGGTGTTGCTGTTAATCACAGGCCGGGGTGCTGGAGCTCTCCCTCCCCCATCACCTTTTTATCTCTTGGTGTACTAGAACGATATGCTTTATTCATATTTCATGTCTGAGGTTTACAACCACTTTAAGATTAAGGTAAGGAAAATACATTATAAACTTTTAGGAAATTGCAGGTTTTCAGTGGTAGAAAATAAAGTGAAAGTACAGTAAGCAGTAGGAAGACATAATAAACATGGTATAAGGTGTTAGAATTTGTATATATTAGTATGAAACATGATAGCAGATAAGATCAGATACAAACCTTGGACATCTTGCTCTTACTGTCAGCAGTGAGGAAAGACATATTGTTGATCTCATTTTGAACCACAAAGTTCTGCTCCTCCCGCTTAAAGTTCTGATGAAGAACAAAAAATAAAAATCTCAAAGTTACCCTGAGGTCAGTGTGCCATTCAGTGAACATGGTTTTTAACATAGGTGTGTGCACAGGGTGTGCCAGGGCACACCCTAATCACCTCATGTGGCACCCTGTGTGGCACAGTGGGCAAAATGTATATAAAACAAATTAAAAAGTAAATTAAAAAGTAAATTTGTAAAAAAATAAAAACTACTGACACCATCCACTGCCCTACTGACACAATCAGTATAAATACACATGCACACACATATATGTTCATGAACTTTGAAGTGCACACCCTAATACAATAGGCTGTGGACACAAGACAAATGGCAATAAGTGGGCTTAAAGCATGGGTCTTCAAACTATGGCCCTCCAGTTGTTCAGGAACTACAATTCCCATCATGCCTAGTCATGTCTGTGAATGTCAGTTACAATGCCTCATGAGATGAGTAGTTCTACAACAGCTGGAGGCCCGTAGTTTGAGGATCCCTGGCTTAAAGCATACCTATAAAAGATTTCAATCTGTTCCCTCAATGGATGGCTAGGAGAGGTAGAGGTCAGCAAGGTTTAATAGTAGTTGCTCTGCTTACAGCCTGACCTCCTTCTGAAAGCACTTTTGCAGTGTTTTTTTCCGATTCACTTGTTCACTTGAAAAAGTCTTGTAAAGGCCCGTACACACGGTCAGGCCCCGTACACACGACCAGTTTCCTCGGCAGAATTCAGCTTCCGACCGAGTTTCTGGCTGAATTCTGCCGAGGAAACTGGTCGTGTGTACACTTTCGGCCGAGGAAGCCGACGAGGAGCTCGACGAGGAAATAGAGAACATGTTCTCTATTTCCTCGTTGTTCTATGGGAGCTCTCGCCCCGCCGAGCTCCTCGGCGGCTTCAGTGCTGAACTGGCCGAGGAACTCGATGTGTTTGGCACGTCGAGTTCCTCGGCCGTGTGTACGAGGCCTTAGACTTTTGGACAACAAACTTCAAAATGAGCAGATTTTCAAACTTTTTCGGTTTTTCGGTTTTCATCAGACAAACGTTCGCTCTGCAAATGGACAAACTTTTTGGCAACAAAAGTCCTACGGTGCAAAGTCCTATCTCGTGTACAGAAGTCCATCAGGCTTTAGTCCAAAGTACAAACACGCATGTTCAGAACCAATGTTAAAATCATGCCAAAAATAGCAAACGTCGACCAAAGGGTGGCAGCAAAGAGCAGAAAAAAGTTGAAAAACCACGTGATTTTGGGAAAGTTTGTTGAAAAAGTCCTGCCGTATGCATACCAAGTTCACGGCCAACGCCCTTCAGACAAAAATCCACGGAAAAGTTTGTTTGAAGTCCGATCGTGTACATGAGGCTTTTGGCTAGGTTAAGGTGGGCAGTAAAACCAAAGCTCAACTCACTGTTTACTGCCCCTCTACGTCCCCCCCCATGGCTACCAGTGTATATGGAGTTTATACAATAACATTAAATAAGAGAACCCTGTACTTACGGAATGTAAACTACAGGGCTCTGTGATACTTGGGTCCCTTTCACACTGGGGTGAAGGCAGCCTCGGCAGTACAGCGCCGCTATTTTTAGCGGTGCTTTACCGTCAATTTTGTGGAGCTATTCGCCCACTAGCGGGGCTGATTTTACCCCCCACTAGCGGCCTAGAAAGGGTTAAAGCCACCGCAAAGCGCCTCTGCAGTGGCGCTTTGCCGGCGGTATAGCCGTGGCGCCCATTCATTTCAATGGGCAGGAGCGGTGGAGGAGCGTTACACACCGCTCCTTCACCACTCCAAAGATGCAGCTAGCAGGACTTTTTTTACCGTCCTGCTAGCGCACCACTCCAGTGTGAAAGCCCTCATGGCTTTTACACTGGAGAGACAGCAGCGGCTGTTTCAGGTCGCCTTTGCAGTCGCTATTTTTTGCGTTATAGCGCCTGCAAAGCGACCCAGTGTGATAGGGGTCTTATGGTTAGCATGAATTCAACTACTGAAAAGGCAACAACTATCAATTATTTGGGACCTTCTCAGTTTGGAAATTGGACTTCAAGAGTAATTAAGCCAAGTAAAGCACAAGGCTGGTTAGCAATCTTCCATATGCAAGTCTACACATTTATTTTAAGCTAAAGCCCAGCCTTGCCTTCAGTCTTGCACAATTATACAGACTCCTCTCCTGTACTGAAATGGCTTACGGTCATTTCATTGCACACTGGGATCTTCATTGCAAGCTGAGCAGAGAACTCCCAAAATTAATCTGCATTTGCCCTATAAATTAATCGTTATTTATACACAGTTGACTGTAAGGGCAAAAATGGTCCATAAGGGCATAACAAATACGCTCTAGAATCTGCCTACACATTTTTTACAAAGATTCAGTTGTAAAGGTACAGAAAAATATTTAACAGCTGGAAAGGTATTCCAAGATTCAAATCATTACTCTGCATGATATTAGACAGCTGGTGTAGAGTAAAATTATTTTATCTGATATCCAGGGCCATTAGAACCGGACCCTATATACAAGCATTTATAACTTACATGGGATTTTGACCAGAAGATGAACACCTCCCCAACCATTCGGAACAATTCCTCTGCATCACAATTAGGCTCAGTCAGCCAGTTCGCCCTGCAAAAAATTTACAATTTTTAATGGCTATCTGCTCAAAGTATACTGTACATATGCCAAAATAATTATATGTATTATATAAATATATATATACATTATATTATATACACACATACATGTATATAGATATGTATTTTTGTTTTAGCACATCTCGGCAAAACATGCACTATTCCATATGTTTTATTCCTTTAATCTCCGCGTATAGTAAAATTATGGTGGTCAAGATCCCCTCTCGTTCTGGAATGACAAATGTCATCCCAGTATCACTGCTCTCTTGTGCGCTCGCGAAGGTGTGCAGCACAGCGGGCGCGCTGTGTGTCACTGGGATGCGGCGTGACCCCAATCTCGGGAAAGAGGCGACCAAGCAAATACAAAATAACGAGGGGTGTCAGCCCTGCCTAGTTGTATTTTTCTAATGTACAGTAAAACCTTGGTTTGAGAGCGTTTTGCAAAACAGGCAAAATGTTTTAATACATTTTGCCTTGATATAAGAGTAGTGTCATGTCACAACTGAGTATTAAAAAAAGAATAGAGGAGCCTCTAAGTGTAGCAATATGGTTACATTTAATGAAGGTACAACATTTAGCAACTTATTGCTACACTTAGAGGTGCCTCTCTTCTCTTTTATACTCTGTGAAAAAAACGCTTTGATATACAAGTGCTTTGGATTACAAGCATGGTTCTGGAACGAATTATGCTTGCAAACCAAGGTTTTACTGTACTTAGAGGTAAGCATAAGCTCACCTTCGGTAACATGTTACATGTTCCACCTGTTATTAGGGTGGAACATGTAAAATGTTCCCAATCCTGCACCAGCTCCCCAATCCCCACACTCCCTGTGAAAACAGGCTGGGGATCTTCTCCCCCTACCTGCTGTCACTATTTGAAAAGAGTGTGGCCGTGTGGGGCTCCGTCCACACAGCTGCGTCATTGATTCACAGATGCCTGTGAATGAAGGAACTACAAGTACCAACAGTCTTTGAGGCTGTCGGCTTGTAGCTCTCAATTAACAAAATTTTCTAATTTTTTAAGTAAAATTTTCTTTGAACCCTCCTGCTCTTCAATCTCTACAACATAGAACATGCTTATTTTGCAGTCCAAGATGAGAACTAAGAAGACTCCTTGAAATAACAAAGTGTGCTCAAGACAGAAATTAGGTTAGGGAGGCAGCTCTAATAGGAAAACGCAAAGTCCCACCTCCTTCACCAAGATTATTCTACACAGAGACACAGTGGGGTTGATTTACTAAAACTGGAGGAAGTATAAATCTAGTGCAGCTCTGCACAGAAGCCAATTAACTTCCAGGTTGATTTAGCAATGTACCTCCAACGTGAAACAAGGCATAGTAATCACAGTAATGAGGGAAAAATGATCTGCAGGATTCTATAGGATTGCTGTGATTTGTCCTTTGCTCTCTGCTTGCCTGTATGGGCACACCTTTTACATAAAATTGTCTCTAGGTATCTTTAGAAAGGAACTAATGGTTCCAAAGCATGATTATAGATTATGTAATTTTCATAGGATGTATTAATCTAAAAATACATTTATTTTTATAAAGACCAAGTTCAAATCCTATTCCTCCATCCTTCTAAATTCTTGTGCTTCCCCCTATATAACTGTACCTGTTATTGTCTACATAACGGATCAGCAGAGGATAGAGAGCATAGAGGTCTCTGCAGAGGACAGAGAACTCATCTCGTATTAGAGCCTCAGAATCTTCGGACTCGCTCTTCGCCTCCAGACGCAGTTGCTCTTCCTCAGCCACTACTTTCCCTGCCCGTTTCTTCAGCTTCTCCATTGTAGGAATAAAGTGAGTTCGAAGAAGCTCTGGCTTGGCCTTGCTAACGATGGGCTGTGCAAATACTGATGGAGAAGAGAAAATATATGGAAAACTTTACAAAGTCCCGCGTCTTCTAATCTATAACCAGTAAGAATCTTTATTACACCTGTCATTTAATTTACAGGTCTCCTTGTGCTCACGGCACACAAAACTAGATATCTAGTTAACATATGAAAATTGTAAGTTAGATCAACATTTTTAAATTATAGTACATGGGCATTTTTATATAAAATCCTCATTCATAGTTCATGGGTTATGATTTGGTCATATTTTCTCTAAAGCATCTGTAAAGTCTTATGGATTACCTGCAAGTCTTTTCATCCAGGAGGCCTCATCTATGCCTAAATTGTTGACAACGATACGGAGGATGTTACCCAGGAGGGCATTCAGATGCTCAGAAGTAACACTGGTGCAGCAGGTGGCTTCATCTGGCATATTTTCTGGCCCTCGTTCCCACCAGCGAGGAAGATAATTGCACAACATGGGCAAAGTTACTTCGATGACATGTGGCATCTCTGTGTAACGGGCACCAGACTCTGCTAGCATGCTGATTTCTTTTGTTAGGGTGTACAGGTCAGGGATATCTGGGCACATTTCTTCTACAGAGCTGGGAAGACCCAAAACTAGAAAGGAAAGAATGTTAAATGGCACAACTGATTGTACAGTTCAAGCTGTATTGGCTTTCATTAACAATAGAATTATAGGAAACTTCACCCTAAACAAATATGGTTAATATCAGCCTGACCTGGCCAAAAAGGTAACAAGAGCGCTGAAGTAAAGGCATAATTGTAGTCACTGCAAGTATCCATCTAATGGATCCTTAATCTACTATAGTGACTACTGGATCCTTCACCTGGCCTGTAAAATGTGTTAAGTCAAGATTGAGCACCTCTTGGAAGAGAAGCCCCATCTGACATTCATTACTCAAATGCCAGACCCTTGGTTAGCAGTAGAGGCTTTGACATTTAACAGTTGAGTAATGGGGGGCAGTGTTTAGCCCCTGGTTGGAGCATGGTTTAATCTCAATTTGTATATAAGTCAAGGCCCTGTATACAATCTGGGGTCCCACATAGTCAAAAGGGATCGATTTGGAGATGAACACATAGCTAACCAACCATAGCTAACCAACTATAACAAAGAGAGTTGTACTTCAGAACAGTATTTACCTTAGCCACCTTTAGCTTCAAGTTCATTTTAAACAATGGCAAAAAAAAACATTACTGTACATTTTTTTTCCCCCCTAAGGCACATTAAGAAACCTTAGTAATATGGTATTTTGGGAAATTGAAATGGAAGATGGAGGGAAAGAAAAGGGAGGGGTAATTGAAGGAGACGTCTCAACAATGAAGTCTTCAAGATTCTATATAAAAAGAGGTGGTGAGAGATTCAACCACCAGCATCCCCACCTAACTAAAATATTATTTCAGGATGGGATCATACTACTGCCCAGTCCTCATACTCACTGGCACGTTCACGAGGAGTCTTGGTGGTGTAGACAGAGTAGATGTTGTATTCATTCAGGTGGGGTTCCAGGAAGGCCACAGGCATGGCAGCAGCAAGTCTTGCCAAACATTCACCCAAAGCTGGGCGTTGTCTAAAAATAAGCAAGTAAGAAGCATTAGGTAAAGATTTTTTTTCCACAAAGACAATCCATATACATGGGTGAATCAATGTGCAGCCAAGTAGTGGTATAAAACACTTTTGCGCTTACTTTTCAACATAAGGGTTCTTGGTGGTACCCAGAGAGTAGATACTGCACAGTGTTCTGTAGCAGGAAACCTGTACATCATCCACTGAAATGAAAAAAGAAAAGAATATCTATTTGTAGAGAGCCAATATCTTATTATAGCTAGATAACATAAAAGGAACATGGGAATGCTATTCATATACAGTGCCTGCGTGGGAACTGATATTTGAATAAGTGATGTCCATGTCAAAAATACCTCATAAGTACATATACAATACAAGAATGTATTTATAGGGCAAAGTACATGCTTTTACTACCGTTACACCTATAGATATATATATGTCTGATATTAGGGAGTCAATTTTTTCACAAATCAAAAACATGCACTACTGCATAAATTCATTATAAACTTTATATTGGGAAAGTATCAACTTACATATGACATCGTCTCCAAACTGGTGCTGTGCAATGTGCTCGAAGAGTGATGTAAGAACTGGCAAAAGGGCTACGGTGGTATAATTGATATTCTGGGCTACACCCTTCACCTGAGTGCGAGATTGAGATACTTTCCCCAGCTTTAGGTTCTCAACCATCTTTTCTATGTCTTCGGATGCTCCCTCAAAGAAGGAACGCAAACCGGCCTTTACTATTTCTGGGCCAGATTTCATGACTGTCCTGCAAGGAGAGGAGAGAGTGTCACTAGCCTAGAAAATAGGTTTTTGATATAAGAGGTTAAGTCAATAAGTAACAAAGATATGATAGAAGAGGATAAGTCAAGAGCACATAAAACCATCAGGAAACCAAGGTTTCACAATGTTATAATTGCACAATCCTGCAGAGAAAAGGGTATGAATGGTATAAAATCCCACGGATAAGATGAACAGTAATAGTGCTGGCTAGGGGAATGCATTGATACCAAGGTAAAAACTAGGGACAGTCCTGATGCTCGAGTAGAACGTAACAAACGAACATATGGGTCGCTCACCACAAGTTTGCCCACTGCAGAGCGCCCCATAATGCACTGCGTGATCGCAGTGCATTGACGGCTGCTGATTGGCCAAAGCATGGACCTGACCTGCATGCTTTCGCCAATCACAGCGCGATGTGCTGTGAGAGCCATGATTGGCCAAAGGCAGGATGCGACTGGCTAATCATGGCTCAGGAGCCAAGTCCACGCCCCACACTATATAAGGCTTCTGCTTACATGTATATAATAAATTAATGAAGATTAGGCAAGTGGTGTAGTGTGCAGTCACTCAGTGTAGTATGTAATACAGTTCAGAGTATATAGTACAGTTAGTGTAGTATATATTATACAGTTCAGAGTATATAGTGCAGTCTGTATAGTATACAGTATATAATACAGTCCGTAGAGTATATACAATACGGTTCAGAGTATATAGTGCAGTCTGTATAGTATATATATATATATATATATATGTATAAAACAGTGCAGAGTATAAAGTGCAGTCTGTATAGTACAAAATATATAGAATACAGTTTAGAGTATACAGTGCAGTCCGTATAGTATATAGAATACAGTTCAGAGCATATAGTGCAGTCTGTATAGTATATATAATACAGTGGAGATTATATAGTGCCATCAGTGTAGTATATAATACAGTGCAGGGTATATAATGCAGTGCAGAATATATAATACAGTGTATTGAAGTGGTTAAGGGGAACTCTATGACAGAATTAAGAAAAAACAGCGTGGGGTCCCCCCCAAAATCCATACCAGACCCTTATCCGAGCAAGAAGCCTGGCAGGCCAGGAAGGGGGGGGGGGGGCGAGCAAGCTCCCCCCCTTCTGAACCATATCAGGCCACTTGCACTCAACATGTAGAGGGTGCCCCCAAAGAACATTGTCCCCATGCTGATGGGGACAAGAGCTTCTTCCCAACAACCCTGGCCAGTGGTTGTCGGGGTCTGCGGCCGGGGGGCTTATAGGAATCTGGAGGCTCCCTTTAACAAGGGGGCACCCAGATCCTAGGACCCCCCCCCCATGTCAATGGGTATCGGGTACATTGTACCCCTACCCATTCACCCAAAAAAGTGTCAAAAAGTAAAAACCAAATAGAGCTCCCATTGAGCTGCTACCTCTTGGCTTTGACAGCTGTGGGGGGGGGGGGGGGGGGGGGGCTACGCCGTTAATAAAAAAAGCATCTTATGCTGCAATATTCACCATTAATCCATCACCGTCACCTCGTCTTCATCAGATGGCACTATTGTTTTGTGTTGGATAATGACCAGGGTCATTTAATCAAAATTCCCATGAGCCCTGGCTGGCATTGACACATTCCCTTGAGGTGTGTCATCATGCCAACATGGGATTTTAGTACTGCTGCCCCCTGATGTAAAGGCATGGGAGAAAAAGACAGTGGTCTCCTTGCTATAAGCATCACAAACATGTTTTTATATATAAAGCCTGTGATATGTATGCGTTTACCTGGCATCCAGAGAACGAGCTAGGATATGTAGACAGTTAACCACTGCAGAGGCATCATTTCCTGGGGAAACATGGCAGAAGTTAATTTTAAACAAAATTCTAAATCTTGACATCAACTTTATTTAATCCTTCCAGCCTCTTCAAAAAAGTCCACAATTGACCATTACAGAGAACACAAAAAAAGTATACTGCTTTAACCAGTTCATGCCGTAAAAGTTAAAGAAAAAAAAGAAGTGTGAACAGCAACAAACCGCCTTACCGAATAAGGAAACGCGATGACGTACAAGAGCAGCAATCTTACAGAACAGGCTGAGGAGAGTAAGAAAGACAGATACAAAGGATATGGAGAGAAAGTGAAAGAGAATTAGAATACAGGATTTCAGTGAATCCAGAGGAAACTTCCAGCAAATGTGCATCTTATGACATGCCAAGCCTTTCACATGGCTCAATTTAATATTTACTGCTGTGATTCAAAATCAAACAACAAAACTTTGCCAATTCCTATTTTCTGGTTTGTCCAGGCAACTGTTGAACCTTTAAAATTAAATTCATCAATTGGACACAGATCGCATTTCCTATTCTGTCTAAAACATTTCAGCATAGATACATTATTTTCATTCAAACGCTTACATTTAACCCCCAAGTCTTTCCTGAACTGAACCCTTAACCTACACCCTAAATACAGCACAAGAAAACTCATGATCCAGGTGCCTCACGCTCATCCATCCTAATGTAATCTTGCTTTGATGAAGTCCTAAGGCCGAAATGCGTCAGCTTTTTGGATGATGTTACTGCTGTAATGCTTCAATAAATATTTTCTATGGATAAGCTGTCACGTTGCCGGCCTGTACTTTCCATGGATCACTTGTGAACTTAATTAGCCAGAGCACCGACTACTCTACACACCATCTATACAATATAGCGGTAGAGCTTGTGTGAGTTTTCCTCTTGCTATTAAAATTTTGTGATTGCTATATTAGATACTAAATTGATTATTTTTCTACCCCAAAGAATCTTTCATTTTATACACCAATATGACCTCAGTTGTGTACAACACTTGTAATATTGCCCCATGCTGACCTGGCAATCATCTCTTTCTCCTTATTGGAGGCATGACCCCCGCTGCCCAGGACTTTGGCTGGTGTGGACAGGAAGTAGAGACAATGGTTCGTGAAGTACTGGTTGATCAGTGGAAGAAGGATCTATGGGAGGAAGACCGGTGTCATTGGTTGTAGGCCATTCACAAACTTAGCGTATATTCACAGCAGAGGTAAAAAAAGAGAAGAATATTTTTCATTTAAAAAGTAAAGAATACGGAGGATGTGCAACAGATTTTTTTTTTCAAAATAGTGTACAAGATTGGTCAGGTTGCAATAGATACAGGTCCACCAAGTTCAACCAAAAAGAAAAAAAAAGACCACATCCTCATAACTCCAAACCCAGCAGCTGATACAAAGGAAAGCCAAAATGTAACCCTTGCCAATTGAACATCCTGTGACACTATTATAAACAGTGGTAGCGCTTTTGAAAATGCATCCACATTTTTTAATCAATATACAGAGTCTGCCAGAACCAATTGTATCAATAGAATTACTTTGTAAGAAGCCGTAGTCTGTCTCTTCTTGCAGCGGAAAAATTACAGGACACAAGACACAATCTCACCTTGGCAAAGAACTTGATTTCCCGTTCATGTGGAGACTTCTCTACCCTTCCACTGCTTACAACGGCCTCTAAAAACACAGAAGAGGACATGAGTTTAGAGTTTGAATATACATGGAGAATCCCTGCTATGGATGCAATAAAGGTCATAGCCAAGATCACACCTATACAATAAGGACAGTCATATAACTGTTATAAATAAAATAGAAACCGTAATCAAATGCCACCAAAAGAAAGCTCTATGTGTGGGGGGAAAAAAAAGGACCTCAAGTTTGTTTGGGTACAATGTTGCATGACCGTGCAATTGTCAGTTAAAGTAACACAGTGCCGTAATGCGAAAAATGGCCTGGTCAGGAAGTGGGTAAATCCTTTCGGGGGTGAAGTGGTTAATAAAATGTACCTGTTCCAGTTTATATACAGATTCATCTTAAGAACAAACCTACAGAACATATCTTGTTTGTAACAAGGGGACTGTCTGTACTTCCTTCAGCCCCTGGCATTAAACAGAGTGGCAGGGGAGAAATATGAAGGTGAATACATTTCTTCTGGGAAGGGGATGTTAAAGCAAAAATGGCAAGAGCACATTTTTGTTTTGTTTTTAGGTAAGGCATACTTGTATTATCCGATTCTTTATTAAAAGGTTATTTTTTAATATAGAGCACCATACCATTTTAAACTAAAAGTTATCTTCAGTAATCTGCGAATGGTGGCAAAAGAAAGGCAAGAATGACCAAGCTGGAAACGTCTGTGACACCACAAGCAAGAGAAATATTATGCCTATTGCATACATTCCTCCTTGTGAGTTTTGTTTGGTGCTATGCCGTATACTTTGGCCCTGAAAAAAAATCCTCATACCCAGATGAGCAATGAACTCCTGTGCTGAATCCATTAGTTTCAGAAGTTTCTGAAGGAATCCATAAGCGAAACGTTTCTCAATAGATGAAGTGTCAAGCTCCATGTCTTTCAAACCCCTGTATAAAAATGAATTGAGATGTCAGTACATATTGTCTGAAGATTCCACTTCAACATCTTCTATTATCTTGGTCTTATATTATTTTTTGTAGTCTACAACTGATTACAACAAGTACCTCGAAAAACTGGAAACAGGATGTTTAGATCATCTGAACAGAGCCCCCAAGGCTCTGTTCTTGGACCACTTCTCTATCTACACCTCCTCCCTTGGTCACTTGATAACCACCCACCGCTTTCAATACTACTTATACGCCGATGACACCCAAATCTGTCTACTCCTCACCTCACTCCTTCAGTCTCCTCTCGCATTACTAACTTACTAACTGATATCTCAGCATGGATGTCGCACCACTTCCTTAAACTAAATCTCTCTAAAACTGAGTTACTAATATTCCCCCCTGCCCGTGCCCCCCTCCATGACTTTTCCATCAAAATCAACAATGCAACCATCAGTCCCTCCCCTCACGCCAGGGTACTAGGTGTAATCCTAGACTCTGACTTGTCATTTCAGCCTCAAGTCCAATCATTGTCAAAAGTTTGTAGAATTTACCTCCATAACATCTCTAAAATTTGCACCTTTTTAAAAAATGAAACCACCGAACTCCTCATTCACTCCCTTGTTATCTCTCGTCTTGACTATTGCAACTCCCTTCTTATTGGCCTGCCTCTCTATAGGCCATCCCCTCTTCAGTCTACCATGAATGCTGCTGCCAGACTTATCCACCTTACCAACCGCTCAGTGTCTGCCAAACCCCTCCTCCAATCCCTGCACTGGCTCCCGATCACCCAGCAAATTAAATTCAAAACACTAAACCACAACCTACAAAGCCATCCACACCTCTTCCCCGAGCTACATCACCAATCTTGTCTCCAAACATGACCCAAACCGTCCTCTCCGCTCTTCTCAAGACCTACTACTGTCAAGCTCTCTCGTCTCCTCCTCCCATGCTTGTCTCCAGGATTTCTCCAGAGCCTCTCCCATCCTCTGGAACTCACTACCTCAACCTGTCTGGCTATCCCCTACTCTTGCTACCTTCAGGCGATCCCTGAAAACTCAGCTATCACGTCTCCAACGAATCTTTTACCCCTTTCATCAGCTCATTCCCCACAGTTACAACCTTTTGTACCACCTGCCCCACCCTATTAGATTGTAAGTTTTTCTGAGCAGGGCCCTCTTAATCCTCTTGAATGTTATTGTATTTTAACTGTATTGTCTCCCTTTTATATTGTAAAGTGCTGCGTAAACTGTTGGCGCTATATAAATCCTGTATAATAATAATAATAATCTGTTGATTACCATTTCTCAGAGGCCCCTTTTAGGCACTTTACCTTTCAAAATTCTTGATTTTTCTTTTACAAAAAGCTTTATTGGCATGAAATCCAACATATAACAACAATTTCCTCAGATGGTTACATTGCGTGGTAGACAAACAAGGAAATAGGACAAAAATAATACATAACGGCATGTAGAGGCATGTATCACACAATCAAGCAGGTAACAAACCTAATATCCCATAAAATTAAATGGAGAAACAGAAGACCAAGATTTGCCCACCAAAATGTCCTTGGGCGGGTAGAGTGACCAGAATGAACCATTTATATTGCCTGGACTTATGTCAGCGAAGCTGCACGGCCAGGGGTTTCCCCATCAGGCAAAATACCTTATTTAAAATTAACAGAAATAGAAGGTACATTAAAGATATGATGTTTCAATTACATCTCGGCTGGGTCTATACCTAAAAAAATTATGGAATATATAAAACGTAGCAAAAGAGGAAGAAGGAAATGTTGAAAAGGGACGAGAAAAGGAAGGTCCAGTATAGAGGAGAAGAATGAGGAGAGAGGACGGGAGAAAGGGGGGGGGGGCAGAGTCCACAGGATGTGCACGCGGGTAAGCATCAGATCGGAAGAAGTGCGCCATCAAATCGGGAGGGTTGAGAGTCAAAATTCTGGATTTTTCTTTGCTTAAATATTTTGTATGACTTGTCCATACTACATACCTTGTTACAGCATAACCTTGGAGCTGAAGAAACTTCAGCAGCTCATGTGCCTTTTCCCTGTCACGGGCCTTCTCTTTGGCAGTCAGAGTGTCATAGGGTACCAGCAATGGGTGAGTTCCCCCTCCTGTGATAATGTATAATAAAGAAGATACATTTATATACAGAATACTGGTAACACTGCTAATACAAACCATAAGCACTGGCTGCAATAAACATGCAACAATAAATACCAAATCACCAAACCAATCAGAGCTGGCACCCAGCATCTTATTGAATACATTAAACTAATAGCTAGTCGGCAGACTGTAGGGGGTGGGTCAACCTTGAACTTTGTGAAGGCAATTGGATATCTGCATATCAGAGACCCTGGGCTTTGGGGTTCCCAGGGTGTTCAAGGTGACATTCAATGGTACATACAGGCATTTTAATGCTTTGCCTTATTGTCACTGCTTTACTAAAATTTCAGAATTGAACTGTTGACGTTAAGTGTTTGTTGGCTCTTAGATCATACCCATGGCAATTACCTATTACAATATTGCTGTCCACAAGGATAAATGAAGGGGTGATAAGTATATGGGTTTGGTGCTTACCTTTTGCCTCAAGCTCCACCTTCTTCTTACGACCCCAGGTGTTGTGATAATTCTCAGCCAGCTGCTCAGCCATTGACTGTAGTGAGAGAAAGAATGCAATATATGGCTTACATAATTCCAAGATGCAAATCTCCACTCAGATACTGGCACACTGGAACACGCGACGGCTTCTTTTATCACTACAGGAAGGATCTCCCCACCTGAATTCACCTACACATGGAATTTTAGTGGACTCCCCATGGTGTGTAGTAAGTTCATTGCTGGTTGCTTCAGTTTTGAGAGAGTGACACAATTGTTTAGCGTGAAATGCATCAGAAATTTGCAATGCCCTGTGCGTACCCCATTTCAGCACAATAAAAGATTATGGTTTGTTGCTGTCATCCTTTTTTATGATTGAAAGTTACAAAAACTTCTGCAATGATCGAGATCTGACCAGGATACTTATAGGGGGAGATGGCTCTTAATTGTAGAAATACAGATTTGGTGCTCATTTTACCTGGCTCATACATCAAAGCAATGAGTTGGCCAAATGGTTAAATACTAACTAGCTACTTGCATTAGTAGTTTCTTGTGTATCTCCTGGCTACTTTTCTAGCAGGTGCTATTGTAAATTTAGAAGGGGGTCAGAGAGTTAATTGGCTCTGACCATGTTAATTTGGTTAAATTTGAGGCCTCTGTTCCAGACCTGGCTGTGCTTCAGTCACCCCCCAGAAAGTAGGGGGCACCAGTGGAATCAGGGTCATGTGGATACTTCTCCTCGGCAGCCAATCAGGAGGCTTGATCGCCTCGCTGTGCATGCTGGGAGGGGTATTTAAGGGGCAGATGCCATTGGTTCGGGTGGTCGCCGCTTCACGCCTACCACCTGGGCAGTCGTCCCGCCACCCCCGTGTGTGGCCCTCCTGGCCAGGGTGTGTGTGTGTTGCTGTGTTCCTGGCTCCAGGACCACGTTGGTCCGGAGCATTGATCTACCTCGTAGGTTCAGTAAGCAGACTGAGTCTACAAATTTACAAGTGGTCCTGTGCTGTCTGTCCAATGTGGAGGAAGCCGGTCGATGGAGAACCTGTCTAAAGGGACACAGAGCACGAGGATGGTGTCTCAGGAGAGGCCTATCTGCTCATCGAAGGACACTCCATACCTGAGAGGCTGGACGGTGGTCGCCTATGAGTTATTGATGTAATTGATCCTGTTTGAAGGAGATCCGGGTGCTGAATCCAGTTGAGAGGGATTTTGGACCGAGATTGTCTCCACCTTTAGGAGGGTCTGTGGCAGAGTCTTTGACCTAAAGCTCCGAGTGACACTCTGGCTGCTGGGCTGGTGAGAGAGGCCTGTCCAGGTGCACTGTACCCACTCTGGCTAGAGTGGTGAAGAGATTTGTCATTGGAAGCAGGACTGTTTCCGCACCAGTTAACCCTTAATCCGCCATTTTCCAATTCTTCTATCCCTTCACCTACTTCTATCGATTTTACCCAGCTGGGTAATAAAAGCACAGAAAGGACACCTGTTGTGTGGACATTGACTTTATTACAGTTCTCATTCAGTACCCTAGACGGCGAGAAGACAGAGGTAACGTGCCACCCAAATCAAACCAGCAGCGTCTTCGGGGGTAGTGCTACACTTGTTTAACCTGGCTTGCATGTAATGGCCAGCAGCAATTAAGGCACGGACTCTCTCAGAAGTCAGCAGCTCTGTAAAGAATGGCTACTAAGATTAGCACGACAACCACTGACACAACTCCTGGTCAGTCTAATTGAACTTTAATATATATTTAATGTATATAGTATATATAATATATTAGCCAGACATAAACGATTCAGCAATGGAGTTAATTTACTAAAGGCACTTGGGCTTTTACTTTGCCAGAGAAATTGCACCTTGCAAGTGAATGTTCCCCAGAGCTTAGTGAATGTGCTAACATTTCACTTTGCAAAGAATGCCCAATCACGTTCAAGGAAAAAATAAACCGTATTTTTGCTTGTGATTGGATGATGGAAGACATCAGAGCTTCACCTCATTCGGTAAGCCCTTGGGGAAAATTCCCCTGCATAGGCAAAAGCCTTCTTGCCTTTAGTAAAACAATTCCAATGGCTCATTGCTTTAATCCAGGGGTCTCCAAACTTTCTAAACAAAGGGCCAGTTTATTGTCCTTCAGACTTTGGGAGGGCTGGACTGTGGCCATCAGAAGTACAAAATGTTACAGCATCAGTGGGAGTGAACAATCCCCCTTCATTGGTGTCATTGGGAGGAATTATGCCACATCATTGGTCTCATTGGGCCCCATTGTTCATACCATTGGGAAAAATTGTGCCCCATCATTGGTGTCATTGGGCACTATTGTTGATGTCATTGCGGGAGAACTGAGCCCTATTATTGATGTCATTGGTGGGAATTGTGCCCCACTGTTGGTGTCATTAGGAGAAATTGTGCCCTTCATTGGTGTCCGTGAATAAAATAGTGCTCCAAGGGCCAGATAAAAGCAAGCAAAGGGCTGCATTGGGCCCCTGGGTCGTAGTTTGGAGATCACTGCTTTAATCAATAATTTTTTAAATCTTGCCATTTGTTTTTGCAAGATAACAGATAACGTTTCTGAAGCAATAAACCTTTTTTGATTTCTTTGTACTAAATTTCTACATCTTATAAGTTCCTTGTACCATCAGTTGCATTTTTCTTACAACATCTGCATTCAGATTGTTCCCAGGTCTATCACAGACTCTTATCAATACAAGAAAATAATATAATATGTGCCTATTAGGCCATTACCTGCAGCTCTCTGGAAAGAGTGAGTCCAGTCAAATCAATTGGGGTTGGACTAAAGGTCTGCACCGAAGGATCATAGGTTTGCTGAAATAATGAATAATATGGAAAATTTTCAAGCAAATATATATTACAAAAGATGGACACACGGTTAATGAAAAGGAATTATAACTGTGATTACAAAATATGTTCTAACCTGGGCTGTCTGGGAGATTTTTCTACTTTTTGTCTTCTTCTCAGTTTTTTCTTCCTCTCCTTCTCTGGCTTTCTCTACCAACCATTCCCAAGCAATCATAGCTTTCAAAGACTCTTTGATTGGCCAGCGATAGATTTCCTTGTCCTGTAAAGAAAACAGCATGGCACAAATGTCAGCTCATGCGTCAGTTAAAAATGACATGCCACCATCAAAGATATATAAAGATAAAAACCCTCATCACCTGATAAATTTATTGGACTTTGTATAGATCTTACCTTTTCAGAGAAGGTTTTGTATGGCCGTAGCATTGGATGAGTTTTTGCCTCTTCGTCAATTGTTTCGCCATAGGACCAATTATTTTGTATCTATCAAGTTAAAAGGGAAGGAATCAGATTTCTTAGTAGCAATGAGCTCTAATAACAGCATATATCTCCCAATACCATGGTCCCCTTGCAATAAAAACGATTTTCTTACCTTTTCAAATGCCCATTTGTCGTGGGTGTACTCTGCATACTTGTTGATAAAGCCATCCAACTTTTCAGGAATGATAACACTGTAAAAGATAATTGATATTGTTATAACTGAAATACAGCAAGTGAGATGCATTAGAGAAACTGGATAGATTATTAACCAGCAGTATACCATTTCTACAGAGGGTGCCCCAATTATGTGTCACCCTGAATTCAATGGCATCATTGGGCATGCTCCTATAGAGCATCAGGGGAGGACTGAGTTAGCGGGCAAAAGGGAATTCACCCCCCAGGCCAGTACTAATAAGAAATATTGGGTTAGTAGTTCAGAGTGGAGTTACTTTACCATTCAGAAATAATTTAGAGCGGTTCACCCACTCAGGAAATTGTGCTAGAAGTTATATAGCTACATGTTAAGCCTCGCCATCACAGCATCATGGAAAGGAAATCTTTCAGCATGGACTTTCTTTGCGACTCTGAGATGTCATGTGACTGAATGACTAGAGCTGCAAAGGAAGCTGATGCTGAAAGATGTGAAGGTGTGTCACAATAGACTATACCCTTTACCATACCACACTCATCTTTTACCATGGTGTAAACCCACTTCAAATTTGGCAATCCCTCACCACAACTCTATAGAATCTTCTAAAACAGTATCCTAAATAGCCCTTCCTCCTCTGCTACTCTTTTTAGATGATTGCTCGTCTTACTTTAGTGTTTCTACTGGCTTGGGATCAAAGTTGCCTTCAGCATCCACAGATGCCTTCTTGTCAGTCTTGGAGGAGTAGCTGGCATCCACATAGTCAGGTGGGATGGCTCCCGCGATGGCACACAAGCATGGCATGGTGATCTTATAGATCTCGGCATCAAATTTCTGCAAAAAGATTGTTTAAGGGTAACAGTACTAGAAAGTGGTATGTCGGTGTTTATATTTAAAGTGGATGTAAACCCAATTCATGAAATTTGAGCTAGGCACATATATCTGCAGAATTTTATCTCTCTTCAAAGAGCCAAGTCCCATAGCTTTCTCCTGACCCATTCCTCTGTTATCAGCCAGGTAGCTCCTGACAAATTCTTGCACACATCAGATAAAAGCAGCCTGAAATGTCTGTGGGGGAATGTTGCTATAAATAGATTAGCAGGGAGTTGACCCTGTTACAAAATACCTCTGAGAGTCTCTGCCTATGATGAGAGGGGGTGTGTGCCTTTCCTCCAATCAGCAATTTTAGCTATCTTGGCTGTATGCCCAGACATCACACTCTGTGTTAACCAGAAAGAGAAAATTTCCTAACATAATCTGAACTTTCTAAACAGTATATAAATGTAAAGACAGCAGATATACATGTAAAATGTAGGGAGATTTGGTTCATCTCTGTGTATCATCTGAGGCTATTCACTTCACTGGGTGTATGGAGGGTTTACATCCACTTTAAGAAAAAAAATAATGACATTAAAAAGCATAAAAGATGCAATTACAGCTACAATACTCAAAATGGCTAACCAATTAATTTGGGGTATTTCAAGGGTTCCTGCATGTTAAAAAAGTTTGAGAAAGGCTGATGCAAAGTATGTCACCTCAGTTCCAAAGGTAAAACGTGGTATGCCAACTTTCAGAATTTATTATGAGCTTGTCTGCAAATGAAAGTGTTCCTTGAAGAGGTTATAGATTTGATGTCATCTTGAGTAGATAAGTCCTTAAGACTGCATTCTAAACGTTGTCTTCAACTTTGTGGCAGAGCCAGTGACAGACAGGGAATGAAGAACTGTGCTGTATTAGAATATCGGTGACATCCGATTCAGTGGCACAAAAATATACTGCTTTACTTAATGTCTGTAAACTCCCCTGCTACAGTTTAGTACATTTTGACAAAAAAAAATTATCCTTAAAAAAAGCGTTTTAGACTAGAAGAAAAGAAGTGAAAATTAACTCGTACTTCCAAATGTGTGTTCGTTCATGAATGGGCGCTTTGACCTTTTAGGACAGGTTCAGATGATGTTTTTGCATGAATTAAGGTTAGCGTAAAATGTATTGCCATCCAGTTTTTCTTAGGATAAAGTGAGGAAGGATTAGAACCATTGTTAGGTTTTTACTTATATCTATGGCTGTGTTACGGAGAGTCCAAAGAAGGGCAACGAAACGGTCACTGTCAGGACAATAAGGATGTGGAACTCCCTTCCACAATTTGTGGTGGCAGGGGGGAGTATGGATATTTTTAAGAGACTCTTGCATCTTAAAGAACACAACATACAGGGATATCAGAAATAATTATAGACATTGACACACGTAAACCTGCACAGGTTGAACTGGATAGACTATGGTCTTTATTCAACCTCACCCACTATGCAACTATGTAACAGCATTGAAAGAACTTATGAATATACCGGTTAAACATAAATGAAGACTTCAAATATTTTCACTTTACCTTGTGAGCAAGAGACTCAAATATACCCCAGAAGAGTTTCCGGGTAAGGTGAAGCTCTTCTTCTGATGACACACCATAGTTGGCCCAACCAGTTGGAAGACAATAATATTTCCAGCAACGCTCATAGTGATTAGTGAGGAGCTAAAAAAAAATCAAAAAGGATTACCATGTGAGCCATAGCAGGTACAGTTCGATCAATCAAGTCTTGAATGGAAAATTTAAAGGACTGACTTTGTTGACAAGTTTTTCATTTAAACCCTGTGTGTTAAATTAGAAACACAGTTGCTTTCCAGAAAGGTGGGCTTGAGTGAGTGTATTAGTGGGCTGGCCCCACCTCCTCAAAATAAACCCCCACCCCAAATGTTTTAAAAGAGATCTCACCTTTAATGGCATTTTGGAGAACTCATTTAGAATTGGCACATCAAAGACAAGCCTTCTTAAAAGGTGTTGCAGCATAGAAGGACGGAGGAATCTAGAAAGAGAGATACAACACTTCAACACTCTCATTTAGGAAAGAAATGCTGACAATGAAACAAAAACAAAAAAATCTACTTAAGAAATAAACATACTTTAAAAAGTAAATTTAGAGGAATTATTGCTCTCTTGGACAGTTAGAATAATGCAGCCTTATTAGAGCCAGAACAAGGGGTGGGCAGAAGGACTAGCTGCCCCGGGCGCAGAGATATAGTGTAGGGATGGGGAACCCCCATTCTAATTACATGGCTATGAGTAGAGTAGTGACAGCAGCATTACTACTCCCGTCAGCCAAGCGCTGGGAGCGACAAGGAGAGCAGTGGAGAGCTGGGAGGAGTTGCGGGCTGTGTTCGCTCACCTCCTCCTCATTCCTACCAGTGCAGAGCTCCTTTATTTAGAAGCCAGCAGCAGTGTTAACAGAATAAAGAAGCTGCACTAAGAGGAGGGAGGACAGGGGGAGAAAACACAACCGCCACAGCCGAGTACTAAAGTGTGCATGAGTGAAGGAGAGATCCGGGAGGAGGCGGGGCGGAGTTCTCTCTCCCTTCAGCTTCCCCGTCAGTGCAGCACTCCTATGGGTCTGTACACACAGCTGCCGGCTTTTATTTACATGAGTGTTGTCAGATCAGGACTGTGTGGGGTAGGACCCCCTAAGCTTGCATACAATGCAATTTGGCATCTTTGTTCTGAGACAGACACTCAAAAACTCAAACGAAAAATGTGTACAAATTTCCAAGAATGAAAACTAAAAGATTCTGGTAAATAAAAATCCCCTTTACCCCCACATTTGTTTTATGAGGGTGGAGATCGCGCTGGACTGACTTGATTGGTCACTGGTTGTGGCAAAAAGGTCAGAGAGGGCAGATAGGCATTCATTTCTGGAAGGAAACCTAATCTGTTTTTTTTATGGAGATGGTAATCCCTGTTATGGGCCTGGGCTGCTACCTCAGGATCTGGCCTGGTCGTCGCTCCTTGTAGTGATCAAAGGAGGTGAATGCAGAGGAGCACCCAATGTACAGTTGATGTAAATAAAAAACACTTTATTGAGAATACAGATGATAGAATAAAGCCAACGTGTTTCAGGGGACAAAGGGCTCCCCTCTTCCTCAGGACTGCTAATTGATTATAGTTGGAAAAGGATCCTGATGGGGTCTATCTGAGACCTGAACATCAGTTAGGAGATTGTTCTGAGATGCTGCCTCTCCAGCTCGGGCTGACAGTCGGACAATCTCCGAACCGATGTTCAGGTCTCCGACAGACCCCATCCTCCAACTATATTCAATTAGCAGCCCTGTGGAAGGGTGGAGTCCTATGTGCCCGAACCGCGTTGGCTTTATTCTATCATTTATATCCTCAATAAATGGTTTTTTTTTTTTTCACATCAACTGTATATCGGGCGGCCCTTTACATTTACCTCCTTTAGCCCCACAGTCCAGAAAGTAGAGTTATTTTGCCTTGAGCTTAGGCAGAAGACAAACCCGAAACACTTTAATGGTTAGGTATCTTCTCTGTATATTGATGAGCTTTAACCAGCTATGATAAATAATTTCAATGCATACAGTTATAAAAGCAATTTCTTACATTGGTACATAAACATCAAGCCCATCAGAAGCACAATTCTAACAAAAAAGCTGGTGAGTTCACAACTTAAAGCGGAGTTCCACCCAAAAGTGAAAACTTCCGCTCATCTGATTCTTCCCCCCCCTCCAGTGCCACAATTGGCACCTTTCGGGGGGAGGGGGGACAGTATACCCGTCTTTGACAGGTATCCTTTCCCACTTCCTGGAAACTTAGCCACGGGTATTGACGTCCCGGCTGGTGCACCCTCCTCCTCCCCCGGCTGCGGGCCAGTAGGACAGAGGAGCGGGCCTTGTGCATGCGCAGTAGGGTTCCCAGCGTAAAGCTGAAAGGCTACACTACCGGGTCCCCCTACCCGAAATGGCGGTGGCAGCACCTGACAGCTGATGGAATCAGCAGCTGCGGTGCCGATATCGCTGCACTTCAGGACAGGTAAGTGTCCCATTATGAAAAGCCAGCAGCTGAAGTATGTGTAGCTGCTGGTTATTTTTTTTGGCTGACCTCCACTTTAAGGTATGAATTTTCCTCCCTCACTGGACTCTATACCAGTGCTTCTTAACCACTAGGTATATGTACATGCAGTGCCTTACCTGCAGAGTGCCATCAGACATTCCTCAATGACATCTCTCTGGGCTTTGGTAAGAGAACGTCCACGAGACAGGCGGTAAATGGTATGCAACATGGAGTCCACCATAATAGCACGGTGCTCGGTACCAGCAAACAGAGGAGCACACTTGGTGATCAATGGAAGGACTGCAGAGCAAAGGTATCGGTTCATAGCCAGGGCCATTTCAGTGGTACTAAACGCAGCCTGAGGTTTAATGAATAGAAGGACGAAAAAAATTAGGGCGGATATTATGAAAGGAAAAAAAAAAAGTCAATACAATTTCTGACCACTGGCTGTCAGTCATATTATGGACTAGATGCCATTATATTGGTACATTTTACTCTAGTTTTCCTTTAAACTATTTCTCAGAGGAATCGCAGTCATGAAATGCCAGTAATGCTCCATCATTCAGCATGGAGAGTTTTCCTGCATCACACTTAAAAATATTCTTTCCTAGTCTTTGACAAAATGCTCAATAGCCAGAACTTTTTTCTGTGGACTGTACATTAATGTGTACGTTTTAAAATATCTGTATAATATAATAATATCTGCATATGAAACTGCAAAATAAAACAAGTTTAAAAATATGACCCAAATACCAAGAATGCACGGTGTTGGCAATTGTTAGCGATTACAAGGGGTGAGAGCTTGTTTTGGTATCAAGTTTGTTAGCGATGAATTCCAAATTCTGCCACAAATTCACTGCTAGACGTGTGCAATTTGTTTTGTTCTGAAATCGTTTTTCAACGAAATTCAACAAATTTGTTAGTTTGGAAATATTTGAATTAAGGAAAACCTATTTAATAAATTTTTCCGGAAACCAAAGTCCGAAAATTCGAAAATCGGAAAATTCTGAAATATTAAGATTTGGAAATTCGAAAATCCGAAAATAACAATTACAATTTGAAAACCCGGAGATTTGAAAGTTACAAATTATCCGTAATAACGAATGCCGAATCTAAGGGAATGGAACGTAACAAATTAATAATAAAAGTTTTTATTATTTATTATTATTAATTTGTTGCATTCCATTTGTTTAGATGAAGCATTCGTTATTTTGTAACTTCAGATAAATTTTTATTTGTTACGTTCACACAGCCAAATTTTAAAGGAAATCCCAATACCTGTAATTGAATAGTTATTATTAGTTAGTATTTTGGATTACCAAACACTCAGATTTTCCTTCTTATTTTCGGATTTTCAAATTTCGGAATTTATTCAAAATAATGAATTTTGATCATAACAAATGACCCCAAAAAAAAAATAATGAATAGAAAACAAAAAAATTTGAGCAGTACACTACATATTTAATTGGCTATGCAGTAAACATGAAAAAATATATACTGGAGAAAAAAAAAATACAAAAATGTGTACCTCCTGAGATCTGTCTAGGTGCTCATGTTGAAATACATAAATACTCGCGCCATGTGAACAAATTAATCAATTCAAAACTCTGCAGCTGCTGTCCACCAAGTGCTTAATCACTTCATAAATCAAAGCTCAATATTACAGCGCTTACAGTCCAAAATATAGGTGTATGTATAAAAGTGACAAACAGAAAACATAATCAAAAAAGTCCAAAGTCTTTTTAAAAAACGCATATAAAGTGCTCCAAATTGTGGAAATTATTGGCTGTCTAACCTGTAGCGGTGAAGCTGTTTACCATATACATGTGTGTTTGACCCCCAGACTGAAAAGCTGTCAGTCGGGTCCATTTTCTCTGGTGAGTGGGGATACGAGAGGGGAGTGTGGCACACTGCACGGCATGACTACTTAAAGCATGTCAGAACTTTGTCTATGGATTTTGAAGCACTGAGCACTTTATATGTGATTTTTTGAAAAAGCTTGCAATTTTTTCATGTGTTTTCTCTGTTTGTCACATTATACATACACCTATATTTTGTACTGTTAGGTGCTCATGTTAACTAGATCCTCTGGAAAACCCAATAACCAGAACAATTAATTTCCAGATCAGACTATGAGGAGATGAAGGAAGAGCTTTATCCAAGTTCCAGAAATCCCAGGATTCTACTATATGGTATTTTCTTGTTGGTGTTGCATATCACAAGCCTATTTTATGCATAATGCCATATAGGGGCTGAAATGAAGATTCATTTGAGTCAGGTCTACTGTATATGACATAAATGATATAGACCTACTCAGAGGAATCTTCCTTTCTTTCTCTATATGACTGCCTGCAGTTTTTTTTGTAGAAAAGGAGATAAAGTCAGATTAGAATACTGTTTCAAGTTTTTTTTTTTGCATCTCAATGACTATGTTAGTTTTCTAGAGTGGGTGTTTCCACACAGAGAAGGTTGTTGTTTCTCTCAAAATGCTACAGGATTTAAAAAAAAAATGCCTTTTCTCGAATTCTTCACTAAACTCAGCCAGAAAAATAAGTCAAAGTCATAAAAGTAACAGAAAGATGAAAGGCAACTGGACTTTAATTACTCCAAGCGGAAAAGTAACACACCGTGTCCAGAGAGGCTGCAGCCCGCATGTCCGGCAAGAACCCAACTTCTAGAACTTGCAGCAGGAAGTCCTGATTGTCAATACCATAAACACGATCCAAGAAGAGCACCATGGGAGCTTTGTGGTCTGGGACAAAGCTTGCAGACATTTTTGGCTCAATAGGATTGCCATCTATATATATATAAAAAAACACAACATGTACATGTCAAGTCTTATTGCAGTCTTTAATGGAACCAAGAACTTTAGCGCATATTTTTTTTATGTCTACAAGAAAAATGTTCTGCGAATCCAGTGACTGCTCCTCTTACCCTTTCCAAATGCCGGTATTTGAAGAGCAAGACTAATAACTCCCACCAAATCCTCAATAGGCACCAAAGATCGCAGGATTGCTCTTATCCTCAGAGCTTCTCCTTTGCCAGCTTGGATCAGCTGAAGAAGACAATAGAATAGAGGACAGTTCGATAAAATAATCGGATAAAAACTCTGATGGCTAAAAAGCTAATAAAGAGCATTGTGCAGTAGCCCACCTGGTACAGAGCAGGTTAAACTCATTGTCTTTAATGTAATTTCAAAGAAGTGAGCGAAAGAGTAGATAAATTGCACTAGATTAAAGATTTGTGGATACAGATTCAGTTTATTTATTTTTTACTTGACCTATAAAGTATCTTGTTCAAGATATACCATGGATGTCCATCTATGTTGCTAGCACTTCTGCCATGGAGTAAAATACCATGGAGTAAAAACCTAGACGCTGAACTTATTGTGCACCAATCATCAAATGGCAAACATAACTCAGAACGTGGGGAGGACTCCTACACATAATCAAGCTTTAAAGTGGTGGCCCTAAATTCAAATAAATTACTATAGATCCACTGGTCTGTGGGTCTGTCCCTGTTCTAAAAATCCCCCTTGCACTGCTGAAGTACTTACTTTGCCATTGATATGGGCCCAGTCTAGGTCCGATTGCCCACAGTCTACCCTTTCACTTAAAGGGGTTGTAAAGGAAACATTTTTTTCCCTAAATAGCTTCCTTTACTTTAGTGTAGTCCTCCTTCACTTACCTTATCCTTCGATTTTTCTTTTAAATGTCCTTATTTCTTCTGAGAAATCCTCACTTCCTGTTTTTCTGTCTGTAACTCCACACAGTAATGCGAGGCTTTCTCCCTGGTGTGGAGAAAGCCTCTTGAGGGGGCAAGCAGGAGTGTCAGGACGTCCACCAACACACAGCTCCTTTCTCTATCTGAAAAGTAGAGAGTGTCCTGACTTGCCTGCTCGCCCCCTCAAAAGGCTTTCTCCACACCAGGAAGAAAGCCTTGCATTAAGGTGGTGAGTTACAGACAGAAGAACAGGAAGTGAGGATTTCTCAGAAGAAATAAGGACATTTAAAAGAAAAATCGAAGGATGAGGTAAGTGAAGGAGGACTGCACTAAGGTAAAGGAAGCTATTTAGGGGAAAAAAAACGTTTGTTTACAACCCCTTTAAGTCAGTTCACCTCAGCTCTAGCATGGACTGGCTGCCTCTTAGTGAGCAGTCAATTCAGTGTCTATCACACAGTCTTGGTGAACAGACAGAAGGGAAGAAAGTAGCTGGCAAGATAAAATCACTAAATGTAAAAAACTGACCTGCTGGATATTCATTTTCTTCTTTTTAAAAAACGTGAATTCATTTTAAATAGAGTAAAACAGCATGTAAAAGAAAAGACTAGGAAATGTAAAGACATGGATAAAAAGGGAAGAGGTCTCCTTTTACTTACATGCATTTCTGGAGCACAACGGCCCAGAAGGTCAATAAGAGCCGCATAGAAAGACATGATGGCATTACCAAGGTGTACCCGATTCTCTTCATGTGGTTCCTCACCACCATACCTGGCAAATAAAATGTGAGAGATTAGCAGACATCATACAGTGAAAAAACAGTATAGTAATCCATAGCTAACTAGCAGAAAACACTGCACTGAAGTGCGACCAGAACAAGATGCATTCTGGTTGGTCAATATGGGTTACTGTACCGAAGAATTTGCACTTTACAGTAAGAACTTTTTACTAAATAGAACTGAAAGAATTAAAACAAGGTCAACAAAATGATGGTAACTTTATAAAAAAAAAATTGAAATAATCAAATGAAACAACTAAGAATGATGTATACAGAATAAAATACATAATTAGAAGTTATGATACTATATGTACAGTAAGGGAAGAATAACAGTATGGGGCAGCCTAAGTATTTTACTAAGCACATCATTCTTTTAAAAGGAAGCAGGAAGTATATCATGTATATGTAACCAATATGAATGCCAATAAGCTGTTTTATGTGTATGCCTAAAACATTCAGCATATATGTTCACTCTAAGACCGTAAACAGAGACAAGTATAAATGCAACTAGAGGGGAATATTCTGCATATATTAAAAATGACAGTCACTCACAGTTCCCTGCGGCGGTCCTTCTTGACAGTGGGTCCGTCCCTCGCAGGGTCCTCAGAGATCTTGATGGCATCTTCAATGGCACCCAACAGACCGTTACCACCCTCACCTCTCAGGGCAGGACCAAAACACTCCGGACGTCTTATCAGAAGACGCACCACCACATTTGCGTTCTCCTCTACGCTCTCACCTGTGATCAAACACAAATAGTGACACACGTGTAATGAGCACTGCAAATGCTTTTCATGCTGTCATTTGAAATAAAATTCATTTTGATGAGGCACTACATTTATTGATACCGAAAGATTCCCTTTCACACTCACCATTTACAAAGACAGCGAATCGAAGGAAGTCTAGATACCTCTCTCCTCCACCAGGGTTCCAACCAATGTCTGGATATCCCTTGGCAAGTAGCATGGGACAACTCTGCAAGCCAGATCCAGCCAGATAGGACACGACCTACACAAAAGGAATTGAAAATATTTATAAAGGCAGAAGGTTTTTTATCTTAATGCATTCTATAAAAAACCTTCTATGAGTAGCAGTCTCCCCCAACACCCCCCAATTATCTACCTGAGCTCCTTCTCTATCCAGCGATGTCCTCGATCCCATCAGCCATCCAGTACACTCCTCCTGATTGGCTGAGACAGAGCAGCGGTGCTATTGGCTCCCACAGCTGTCAAAGTCAGTCAGCCAATCAGAGGGGAGAGAAGGCAGGGACAGGTCGGGGCTCCATGTGTGAATGGATACACAGGGCTCTGACTCAGCTTGGGTGATTCCTGTAGCAAGCTGCTGGCTGAAGGGCACCCAAAGGAGGGAGGGACTAGGAGCAACAAAGAGGGACCAGAGTAGAGGAGGTAAGTATAACATGTTTGTTATTTTCTTTAAAAAAACAAACCTTTACAATCACTTTAAGTTCCTTAAAGAACAGATATAGTGCTGATGAATACAGTTTATGAGTAGGAAAGGCAGGCATTACTCTGCTTTTCAGTTATAATGGGTTTAGAGTATTTTTGTAATGGCCTTTCTCCATAAATTCCCCTTCCACCTCCACTATCCAAGTGCCACCTCTTCTACATACAGCTTTTGTACAAGAGATTAGGATGTAGAATAGTGTTGCGCAACTTACAGTGATTTTCTGAGATGCTAAACATCAGCTGAGTCTGTCACACCTAATGTTCCTATGTCTGGATGTGCTGCCACAGTAATAGGCAAACAGGCCCATTGTACTCAGGTTACTTTCAGACCCCCATTACTGAAGGCACCAAGAATCACGCTATCTTTTCCTACATTCCAGCCAAGCAAAAGGGACCAAACTAGGGTTGCACCTATACCAGTATCGGTGCCGATACTAAGCATTTGCACGAATAACGGTATTCGTGCAAATGCTCTGAAAACAATACTTTCAAGCTTGGTTCTTTCGGCTGTTAGTGGGATTCCCACACCGACAGTTGAAATGTAAAAAAAAAAAAAACAGCAATTATTGGTTGTCAAGGAGCAGAGCCGCAGCATCCTTCACAATCAATGACTCATTCAGCTGTCAGTGGGGTTCCCCTGTTGACAGCTGAAGTGTATACAAAGTCCTGGCAATTAGAGCTGTCAAAATAAAAGCTGGGCAATGTTTATTGCTCAGCCACAGAAAGATAAAAATAAATATTGTTTCTTATTGTATCTTTCTGTTTATCCATCTACAGATCAAAGAGACGAACTTCGATCTGCAGATTAATTTTTATTTTTTAAACGTTCCTCTGTTTAACCACTTATTAACCCTTAATTTACGCCGATCAGCCTTAACCACTTCAGCCCCGGAAAGATTTACCCCCTTAAAGCGGAACCTCTGTAATATTTTCAACTTTCCATCTATTAAATCTTCTGCCCTTGCTTTAATTTTGGATAGTAAAACATTTTTTTTCTGCCAGTAAATACCTAATACAGCCCACTTCCTGTTTCTTGTCTGGTAAAAAGCCTAGGCTTATGACATCATGCACACTCTGGTGAGAGTTTGCCAGGAAGAGAGGGGGGATGTCACAATGTTTACATATGCATATCCCCGTTCTGCCTCTCTTCACCAGATCGTGGGTGGCCGGCAGACTTCGAGTCCGCCGAACCTGCAGGCACAGACTGATATACAGGTACGATATTTTCCTGCTGATTTTCTTTTGTTCACTTCTATTTTATAAACTATTAATAATTAAAACTTTTTTTGTTTGCTTTGTTCGTTAATATTTTTACACGTTATTCATTGGAAAAAAGTGCAAAATGTTAAAAAAAAAAAAAAAAATATGTATATGATTTGTAAATAACTTTTTAATGCTTTGTACCATTGCTGACAGCTGAAGTGTGAACAAAACAGTTGTGGTAGTTATAGGTAATTGGTATCGGCGAGCATTAAAAGAAAAGTAAATCGGTACTCGGTGTAAAAAAAAAAAAAATATTGGTGCATCCCAAGACTAAACCAATCGCTGCACTGAAATGTAACATCAGCTAAAGATAGTGATGGGTCTCATATCCCTGGTATGTTCAGAGTCTAGGGATGAAAAAAAGTGTGTCTCAACACTGATTTTATCAGCATGACATCTGAAAGGGGTTGTAAAGTTAATTTTTTTTTCACCTTAATGCATCCTATACATTAAAGTGAAAAAAAAACTGGCAATGACGGCCCCCCCAGCCCCCCCCCGTTTTACTTACCTGAGCCCGTTTACCTGCTGCGCTCGCCCCCAATGTCCTCTTCTCCACTCAGTCTGGCCGTTGATTGGCTAGATTGGATGGATTATTAGCAGCTCAGCCATTGGCTCGTGCTGCTGTCAATCACATCCAATGATGCGGCGCGCCGGGGGTGGGGCCAAGTGATATAGCCGCAGACTGTATCATGGGAGTGCACCCGCAAGGACTAACCCCCATGGGAGAGAGCTCCCATGAAGGGGGTTATTTCTTGTGGGGAGGAGCCGAGACAGCCGCCGATGGACCTCAGAAGACCAGGATCGGGGCTACTGTGTGCAAAACGAGCTGCACAGTGGAGGCAAGTATAACATGTTTGTTATTTTTATTTTTAAACGGGTACCTTTAGTGTCCCTTGCAGGTCTGTGACCCAAAGAAAAGAGGAACTGTTGCATTTTCCAGTCATCTACTATTTACAGCAGGTTAGTAAATGAAAGCTGGTACATTTTTGGTTGCTATGAACAAAAGATGACATATTTTCATATGTGCTCTGAAGCCACATTACCTTCTCCAGGTCCTGCTCTTGTAGTGCTAGAGCCAGCTCATTGTTGTCAATCACTGAAGCAGCAGCCACATCAAGGGGAGTAGAGCCTCTCATTCCTGCAACAACAAGTACACATTGAAAGCCACTGGTCGTCACTTAATAAATGTTAGTGCTGAAAACATTAAGTTACTGAAATAAACTTACCCAAACCAATACCACTGTTTTCAAGCAAATAGCCAAGATGGTCAAACATGGCTCTTTGATTCTGTCGGCTAATTCTACAGAAGTAGCACAGGAATCTACAGCAGTTGGTCACCATTTTGGGGAAGCGGATTTCCTTAAATATAATGATGGAACATGTGATGTTAGCAATAACTGAAATTTGATCTTGATAAAGAATGAAACATCTAGGGCTTCATTTAATAATGCAGGGTAAAAAAACTGTTGTGACCAATAGCCACTGACATGCTGTGGCCCAAACACAAAGTAGCTTTATTTACTACACTAAGTACTTATTGGGCATCCCCCTTCATCACATAACTGTCAACTGCACTTTGTTGTTAAATTAATCCTTTCATAACTACTAAGCAAAACCATTTTGCAAGTGTAGTCCCTGCAGCAGATTTCAGGTCCACCCAAAGCCTTTCTTAGTTGGACAGGTCTGGTATGACTTACAAGACAGACGTTTTTGAACATCTACCAGAACCACTTAAACTGGCACTTCTCAGCTGTACTCCAGAATGTTCTTGATTTACTGAACTTTCACCTCTAACTATGCCCTAGTTGCTTCTGTGACCCAAGCACACCAAGTCCTATCTCATTTTTTTTATAGTCTGACCCTACAATTACCTTGGATTCACCTCCACCGAGCACGTTCACCATGACTTCCATTACAGTCTCATGCATTCCTAAAGCTCGCATCAAGTTGGGGTGCTGGTAAAAGACCTTGTTGTTCATGATGTTTCTAAATGAGGGAAAAAATTAAGATTGTCAACTTCTTAAAACACACAACTTAATAGGTTACAGACCTATTAATGAACCAGAAACAGTGATACTTAAAGGCCTTAAGTATATATCTTCACTCGAAGCACATTTGTAGGCACATATAATGGCAACAACCCTTCCAAAAAGACTCCATCACTTATATCAATAAGCATGTTGAGCTAATTGTACCAATAAAGCTAGAATCTGAGTGCACTATTGGAAGCTTTCTCTTTTGTATGTAGTGCTAAAATAGCCAGGGCTGGATTTACCATTAGGCCCAATAAGCCAATGCCCATCAACTACAAACACAAAGACACATTTTTCCAGAATATGTACCACATTTTTCCATCATCTCCATACAATTATCCAAAATAATGCACTATATTTGAAATTTAATAAAAAATATTTGAAATGTAAATTTTTGTTGATCTGAGTGCCTACAGGCTTTTAGGGCTGGAAGGAGAGTACCCTATTACTAAGAAATAACATTTGTAAAAAAAAACAGAAAAAAAAAAATACTAAAATTGCTGTATGGTATGCTATAGAAAGCTCAGCTCAACTCTTGTATTACTCAACCTTAGGTGAGAAAAAAAACATTAACAAAGTAGCCAGCAATTGCACATGTTGCTTTATGATAAAGCCATTCCCAGAAAAATAAGTACAATTTTAAAAATTCTAATTGAATCACTATTTCAAAGAGTGGTTAAGCATTACCCCCTTTTATAATCAAGTTTTTTTTTTTTATACAAACACAGCATAAAAGTTTCACCAGTACTGACCCGATACTCTGGATCATCAAGTTCTCTTCCTCGGGACCCATCTGGACAATGAGCAATGAGCGAATCTGCCCAAGACTCTCTAGAAGATTCATGGTGTCCTCCACAGATACAGCATTGATAGTGTAGGCTTTGGGCATTGCTCTGATAAGTTCCCCTAGCCCATCGTACTGACGGTGCAGCAGACTAAACATCACCCGAACCAGCTCAGGGTTCTGGATGAAAGACTCCTGGGCCCAGTGCACCATAGTGTGAGAGATGAGCTCCTGCAAGGTGGCTGTGAGGAGAGGAATAGAATATACATCATCATGAAGATGTTTAAACAGCAGTGTTAACATATAGAGAACATAGTATACTTTAGATTTAAATGTCTTCCATCTATTATTATTAACACTTCGAGGACACTTTATTCAGTTTAAAAAAGTTTAAACCTACTTAAAAGACTTTTGTCTATAAGGTTTCCAGAAGCACCTGAACTAAAAGTAAAATCAGATTTAATCACTTATGATTTATAGCATTGCAGGTATGTCATGTAATGACTAATAGTGTCCATACTACAGACCGTCATGAATTTTTACATGCATTGATTTTGTGCTAGACTGAAATATGATGTAGAACATGTTCCACCCAACTAGGCATCTGCAAACAAAAAGCAGCTTGGGTGAGTAGCTATTTTTTAGCGCTTTGAAATGTCCAAATTTCAACATGACCCAATAATCCAATCAAGAAAACTCTCATCCCTTTTATAGGGTGACAACACTCTGTCCCTGTCTCCCAATTGGGCTTTTGCACCCCGTCACACAGGTTTTTGATTTAGACTACTTTAACGCACATTATGCCGGAATAGTCTATTGTTGTCATCATTAGGCAACCCACCCAAGGAATTGCCAAGCAGCCATCACTGATGTGAGTGCATGTTTACGATCATGGCTGCAAAGACACTGAAGGTAATCAGAATACTGAGATACAAAAAAGTATGAATAAAGAGATAAAAATAATATATATTTTTTAAATAGCAAAGGAGACGTATGGTAATTTGGGTTCTCTGTTCTGTGCCTCGACTCCAAGAATAACCTCAGCCCCTCTGACACACCTGGTTGAATTAAAGTCACTGAAAACTCTTGTAGTACCATGAAAGAGACACAAAACCATTTAGTGGTAAATTAACTCAATGTATTGATATGGGTTAGAATGATTGGAGGTTTGAGCATAAATGAGCCTACAGAAGGTAGTTTCAGACACAGTTCACTAGACAGTATGATCACTATGCCAAAGTAAATAGAGTTCTGTACCCCCAGACTGGAATAAATTCATAAATCGGCAATAAACAGTGCATATAAAAAGGGGTAAAAGGGGTTGTAAACCCTTAAGGTTTTTCACCTTAAAGTGGAGTTCCCAATGGAGAGCGGCTCTCCAACGGGGCACTCGAGAACAGGAGGAGCCAGGAGCGCCACCAAGGGACCCCAGAAGAGAAGGATGTGTGCAAAAGCAACTGCAAAAAAGGGGTAAGTATAACATGTTTGTTTTAAAAAAAAAAAAACTCTAGTTACTCTTTAACTGCAATGTAAATAATATTACTATAACTAGTTTAGCGTGCACTAGGAAAATGGCTAAGACACTGCAATTTCCAAAGAGGTACCTCTTAGCATAAGCAATAGGTAAAGTTCTCTGTGTACCAGCTTTAAACGGGCAGTATTTAGTCCTAACTCTTCAACTGGCTAGAGTTGGAACCCAGTTGTACCATTGGTGCACATGAGAATAGTCCCAGTCAAGCCTGCAGGCAGCAATAAGGCTAATAGATGGCTGTGTGGTCAGTTCCTAAATGGCCAAGTCTCTCTAGCAGCAGATAGGAAATCCCCACAGCAGCAGATCACCAGTCCTAGTAATTTTCAGCTCACTATCCGATCCACTCTCTGCTCTGCACCCAGGTAATTCTGTCTGTCGGCACCCCCCAAACTCAGCACTCTGGATCCCCTGAGGTCACAGCAGTGATGGTTTACACTTGACAGTGATGTGCACTCGCCAGTCTCCCTCATGGCAAGGGAAAACCATGTCCTTTACAGCCTAATAAAATGCACAGTAGATTACACAGTAGAGTCTCTCCTCAGAAATACAGTTCCCACAGTGCAGTGCTGCCTTAGTCTATTGAAGATTTCTGGCTCAGCAGCTCCCTCCTTTTGCTGAAATACCTGTTTTATTTCAGTTTAACACAACATGGCAGCAGCTACAGAGAGCAGTTGCAGTATATGTTTCTCTCACTTTGATTCCTAGCCAAGCACCTGGCTACATTTGTGGCACAAAATGATTTTGTTTGTATACTTTACAGAAAAATGGTCCATGAGTGCAATGAAGAAAATGGGAAGTTTATTAAAGAAGACGCATTAAATACTTACTTTATGCACTTTAACTACAAGAGTACAAGAGCTAGACCAAACAAGACAAGTTAAGCCAGTAAAAACCCAATAGCCCAGGCACCAACTGTAAAGACTTACTAGGTTTAGGTTCCTCCTCCTGTTCTGGCTCGGGTTCTGGTTCTGGCTTCTTGCCACGTAGATTCTTTATTTTCTCCACTAAACTGTATAGGCGTCTAGCCAGGCTGGTGTCTTCCTGTTCTTCCTCCTCTTCTCCCTCCATATGGACCCCTAAGGGAAGAAGGTTTGAAAGAGTAACTCCCAAAGCTCCTAATACCGCTCTAAGAATTACACAGTATAAGCATTTTGGTTGATGACATTTTTTTGTAGTCAAAACATACTGGATACAGCAGAAAATAAATCACACTTCTCAGAAGCTGTTCAATACTCAACATGGCAGCACAGCATCTAATGCCCCCTACACACGTGCGGGTTTTCCGACGGGAAAAGTTCCCGTCGGAAATCACGAGGGGAAAGCCGAAAACTTGCTCGGTCAGTCGGTTTTCCCGACCTGAAAACTGCGATAGAGTTTTGCCTGGGAATCCCAGCCATGTGTATGCTGCATCGCAGTTTTCCCCATAGGAAAAACTAGTTCTTATTTTTTTGTCCGGCGGTTTTTGGGCAGTTTTCCCATCGGAAAAACTGCAAAGAGCATACACACGGCTGGGATTCCCAGCCAAAAGCTCTCCTCACAGTTTTCACATCGGGAAAACTGATCGTGTGTACGAGGCATGAGTGCTTATCCCTTTCAACCTAAAGCTCTACCACATTCTCAATGTGACAGACCAAGCTGGGACAGGGGCTTTTGGAGGGGGACTAGGGACCTTCCTTCTATCCACCGATTATGGCCCAGGAAGGAGACCTGTCTGCTTCTCCCAGTCAGAGCATGGGAAAGAGTTTAGCTCAGGCCCTTGATCCCATGGAGATAGCAGATTGTTCTCTAGTGATGGACATCAACGTGATGAATGCTGAGAGTGAGGCCTGGATTAATTCCCTGAATAAAGACAATAAGGCTTCCCATCTGGAGTGGATGTAAAGATGTAATATTAATCTTGTACAGGTAATGATCAGAGGAAATATGGTGCCCCCCCTGCAGACTGTGTTGGAGAAGCTTTTCCAATTGAGACAGAAATATTTATCAAGAAAACTATGAAGAAAAATGAATTCAACTTTTCCAGACTGCTGGAACATTTTATGAGTTTTGTCTTTTGTAGTGGACAGATTACACCAGTGAAAGCCAAACACCTGCCAGAAAGCATGTATAATGTACTTTGTGCATCTGTGGGACTGGTGCCGAACTGTCTGGTTGGGCACTGATCTGGGTCACCTGAGCTCGTCTAGGTGACTAGGAAATTAGCTTACTGTTAATTAGATCATTGTTGGCTGTTGACTGATCCTTAGATAGTGCTAATGATATTACTGTTTACAGTTTGCATGGTTTAGGACAAAGTAATCAAGCTCTTACCTGATCTTGTGTGATATATATTCTGTGTGAATTTAAAGTAAAGTGAATTCCAGTTTGCACCTAAGCTAGTGTCATCTAGTTCTTGGGTGCTAATACCTGGTTCCTGGTTCCAGAGTGGAGAAAGCTGTATCTTGGTGGAAGCACTCAAGTGGTGTGCTAGGTGTTCTGTCATACTCACACTATATTTAAACATTATGCTTTACATTGAACATACATATTTTGCACCAGAAACGCTTACATCAGGTCCTCTGAGGCAAAGAATGACTTGAATGATTTAATGCTCTTTGAAAAAGGCTACAGAAAATGTTGATGTGGACACAAGTCACATAAAAATTAATGAGCAAAAGGATCATATTTCTGAATACATATACACACAAACCACCAAACAGACATTAAAGGGGTTGTAAAGGTTTGTTTTTTTATTTTCTAAATAGGTTCCTTTAAGCCAGTGCATTGTTGGTTCACTTACCTTTTCCTTCTATTTCCCTTCTAAATGTTTTTTTTTCCTTTGTCTGAATTTCTCACTTCCTGTTCCTCCTCCGTAAGCTGTTCTGGCTGACTAACCCCCAGCCAGAATAGCTCGGATGATGGGGGAAAGTTTACTGAGGAGGAACAGGAAGTGAGAAATTCAGACAAAGAAAAAAACATTTGGGCTGGATTCACACCTATGCATTTTTAGTGCTTTTTGCATTTTGCACTACAGAACTTGTTCCATAGGAAACCATGTTAAATGGACTGTAGTGCAAATCTGCAAAAAGCACTAAAACTGCATAGGTGTGAATCCAGCCTTAGAAGGGAAATCAAAGGAAAAGGTAAGTGAACCAACAATGCACTAGCTTAAAAGGAGCCTATTTAAAAAATAAAAAACAAACCTTTACAACCCCTTTAAATGCAACGTAAATGTGTGATTGAAAAGGCTCCAGGTATTTTTGAAAGCTAACTTTAAATGGTTTACCTTAAACTGGGCCTATGGCCAAATGTTATTTGGTCAGACCATCAGTTAACCTCTGGATTCATTTTGAAGGGTTACAGGAGAAATATTAGTTCAGGACTCTTACCACAGTGGGACAGTAGATCAGCGTGAAACTCGATGAGCTCATCCCGGATTTCTTCTGGCACAGGATATTCCTCCTCAGGAATATTTTTGAAATTCACTAGCATATTAATCTGAAAAGGACATCAGATGACATGTGAAAGGCTGTGCATGGCTAATATGTCTTAGGAATGAGTCAATTATAGAGAGTAGTAAATAGGAGAACTGGAAGGCTGCATTGTAGTCTGTGTCTGCACAGAGGGCAGCCAATATTGTAAAAGCGGATGTGAACTTCCCTAGTACGTAAACATATGCTGCCTATCCGTTCTGAGTTTCTTTCTCCTTATTAGCACTTTGTTGAAATGTAAAATTAAAACTATACAAAATGTCCAGTTGCAGCCAATGCTTCAATGTAATTACCGGTGTTAAATTGGCTAGCTTAAACTCACAAATCTGTCTTGCTCTTAGATTGGGTCAAAAATGTGTTCACCCAAAACTGATACAGAGTGAAAGGTGGATTCTGTAAACACTGGTTTCTCATACACTTTATTGTCAAAAGTATTAGGACACCTGCCTTTACTTGCACATAAACTTTAATTGCATCCCAGTCTTAGTCCTTAGGGTTCAATATTAGGTTGGCCCACCCTTTGCAGCTATAACAGCTTCAATTCTTCTGGGAAGGCTGTCCACAAGGTTTAGGAGTGTGCCTATGAGAATGTTTCACCATTCTTCCAGAAACACATTTTTGAGGCCAGACACTGATGTGGACAAGGCGGCCTGGCTCGCAGTCTCCACTCTAATTCATCTCAAAGGTGTTCTGTGGGTTGAGGTCGGGACTCTGTGCAGGCCAGTCGAGTTCCTCCACCCCAAACTTGCTCTTCCATTTCTTTATGGACCTTGCTTTGTGCACTGGTGCGCAGTCATGTTGGAACAAGAAGGGGCCAATCCACAAACTGCTATTAACCTCTTGACCACCGACCCATGTCAAAAAGACGTCCTCTTTTTAAAGTTGAATATCTCGATAACGGCAGCAGCTGCTGCCGCAACCGAGATATTCATCTTTTCAGGGGGCGGTGGTGTACACGATAACGGCGGTCTCCGCAGCGGATTCGCCGCGAGATCGCCGTTATCGGTGGCGGGAGAGGGGCCCCCCCCCTCCCGCCGCTCTCCCGCGCCCTCCGCCGCTTACCGGAGCCGTCGGTAGCGGCGGAGGGGATCGGATGTGTCCGGCAGCTGAGCGGGGACGGGACTGAAGGAGAAATCTCCTTCACCCGTCCTCATAGCTCTGCTGGGCGGAAGTGACGTCAAAACGTCAGTCCCGCCCAGCCTCTTAAAGAAACATTTTTTTTTTTTTTGCATTTAAGTCTAATTATGAGATCTGAGGTCTTTTTGACCCCAGATCTCATATTTAAGAGGACCTGTCATGCTTTTTTCTATTACAAGGGATGTTTACATTCCTTGTAATAGGAATAAAAGTGATCAATTTTTTTTTTTTTCAGTGTAAAAAATTATAAAACTAAATAAAAATAAATAAGAAAACCCCAAAAAAATTTTTTAAAGCTCCCCGTCCAGACGAGCTCGCGCGCAGAAGCAAACGCATACGCGAGTAGCGCCCGCATATGAAAACGGTATTCAAACCACACAAGTGAGGTATCGCCGCGATCGTTAGAGTGAGAGCAATAATTCTAGCCCTAGACCTACTCTGCAACTCAAAAAATGCAACCTGTAGAATTTTTTAAACGTCGCCTATCGAGATTTTTAAGGGTAAAAGTTTGACGCCATGCCACGAGCGGGCGCAATTTTTAAGCGTGACATGTTGGGTATCATTTTACTCGGCGTAACATTATCTTTCACAATATATAAAAAAATTGGGCAAAATGTATTGTTGTCTTATTTTTTTATTCAAAAAAGTGATTTTTATCCAAAAAAAGTGCGCTTGTAAGACCGCTGCGCAAATACGGTGTGACAAAAAGTATTGCAATGACTGCCATTTTATTCCCTAGGATGTCTGCTAAAAAAAAATATATAATGTTTGGGGGTTCTGATTAATTTTCTAGCAAAAAAATTGTGATTTTCACATGAAGGAGAGAAGTGCCAGAATTTACCTGGTGGGCAAGTGGTTAAAGTTCATGTGCATGCAAAGGCAGGCGTCCCAATGCTTTTGACAATATAGTGTATTTCACAAACTCTAGAGGGGGAATTTCTCCAACTCACTTCCTGGGTGATCCCAAACACACTCTTGCTTCAGTAATAGGAAGCCTTCTGCTCCATTACCCTTAGTATTAAAGCAAACAAAAACTGAGGCTCTCACATAATAGGGAATGGCAGATTTCTAAAATACTGCCACCCTAGTCATAAAAAAATAAAATACCATTGGGTAATGTAAAGGAAAATTCCACTTTTATTTATAAAAATGGTATAATATAAATATGCTACAGAATCCAGGTTGAAATGTAATGTTATTAAAATTGATCCTGGCATTTTAACATGCAGCTATCATTTTCTAATAACGGCTTCCCTAAAACCAAGGTAACAATGTCATCCTGGCAGGAGGAAACTTTTGTAAGCAGATATGAGTCTTGACCCCTCCCTGAACCTCTGATGACATCAGCATTTGACAAAACGTGTTGGGAGGAGCCAGCATCGCTGACATCATTGCGCACAATGTGCGTTTCCAATTGGGACATCTTAGCGCATATCTGTTGCTGTGAATTTACAGATGGATCACACTCTCGGGTGATGGAATGAATTTCACTGGCACTGTAGAACATTGCTGTGTTAATTTGACATATTATGTGTATTTGAAATGGATTGACTTCACATGGACTCTACATGGGAATTTTATATTTATTACGTTTCATATATAATTAATTTTTTTTATGTCTAACTTAATCATTCACTATAAAGGTTTATTCAGTATTCGCTACAACGTTTATCTATATATGGTATATGCTTTGTGGCGCTGTACATATATATATGTATTTAGATATGAGTCTCCAATTAGATATCAATAAGTTAAAGCACTTAAGAATCACCTGTTCTTGTGGAGGGGAACGGAATTCTCTGGTTCGCCGTGCTGTCTCTGCTGCAGACATGGTGAATGCTTGCATTAGTTCTTTGTAGCGCTGCCTCTGATTGGTTTGCAAGCTGTCCATGTGGCGCTCAGAGAAGGCAATGATGGCTTCAACACGATGCTGCAGTTCCCGATCACAGAAATACTGCAGTAGGTTACACATCTGTAGAAATGGAGAATATTGACTAAAGCAGTGTTTTACAAACGTTTGTTGCTTAGGTTTACATCAGCTGGACATTCTTTTAGCCGAGGTAAAGACTCAGATCAGCGCCCCCACCCGAGAGCGAAGTTCTCTATTAGGGGGGTAATATAGCTGTTTGGCACCCATTATAGGTGAGTGAATGGGGGCTGACATTTGGCCTTAATGCTGCATGTTTCACCGTACCTGTAGTATGAAGGCATGCACAATCACCGCATAGGTGAGGTTTGAATTAGGCAATTTTAAGCCTCACTTCCATAATGTATTATGAGAGGGGCGCCACCAGTAGAGTGATCCAAGAATCAGGTCTTTAATAAAGCTTGCTTCTGTGAACTCTTCTTCCTTTCAGGAAGCACCCCACCTAATCCGCCACAAAGGTGAGACTTAATAATCTCCTAATTCTACAGTCATAGCTGGCTTATCAATGACCTTTTTGCATCGGTGCTGCTTCTAATCTGCCACGTAGGTGAGGATTAAATATAGCGATTTCAAGCCTCATCTCCGGGTAAGTGCAATCTTAATAACATCATGGGCCCCTAAACAAAGTAATACACTGGGGCACCTAGAAGGGAGATGGTGAACTGTGGAGCAAAACTATGCTACGTATTAGGCGTGGTCTTTTAGTCTGATTAGAAACAAACACAACCAGGAAAAATAACCCAAATTAAATTCACCCCCTGTACACACTTTTACACTCTCTCTATATGTATACACTGACCCTCTTTTCCCCTGTATTAATTTCTTTAATTATTTTAATTATTATTTTTTACATTTTTAAATATTTTGTAAAAAAATAAAAATTCACAATGCTGTTGGGGGGTCTTTGGTGAAATATCAATGGTCTAAACAGACCTCCGACGTATCAGTTTTGGTCCAGAGAAAGGGACTAAGCACAACTTCCCCAATCCCTTACTCTGCAGCCTCAGCTGCACTGGAGATCATTAAATAGGAAGCCTTCTGAGGCTTCCTGCTCATTCACAAACCAAAGCTTAGTAGTTAGTAGGCAGTTACGGTACCAATCACTCGCTGTGCTCATTAAAGGAAGGAAGGGAGCAAAGGGAGGACAGCAGCGCCGGTAAGAGCACATTGCATGGCAGGCACGTGGCAGGGCCCGAGTAGCAGGGGGGGAAAAAAATTGCATGTGAATAGAGTGGGTGATCAGTGCAGCTGGTGGGGGAAATTACTGCAACCGATTCTGTGTGGCTTAGTGTTTTCCAAACTTTGTTACTTAGGTTTATATACAGTCACAGTGGTGAAGCTAGACATTCTTTTACCCGAGGCAAAGACTCAGATCAGACCCCCCACCCGATAGAGACGTTCTTTATCTGGGGGGTAATATAGCTGATTAGCGCCCATTATAGGTGAGTGAATGGGGCCGACATTTGGCCTTAATGCTGCTTGACTTTGTTTTTCTATGCAATACTTTACCTTTCTGATATGCAGAGCCAACTCTAAGATAGTCAGAATCAAAGAAATTGCCCTTGCCAGATAGGTTATTGGAGCCTTTAAAAGCACACACTTGCAGTTCATTGTATAGCTGCATGTGCACCCCATCTGTCAACCATTGTTTTTTCAATAAATAGATCCAATCTTTACTGCCAAGCACTAAAAAGATTTAGAATTGAATTTAAAAAGGCTGTGCCCTTTCCTGTAGCAGATTTTCTACATATACCAAAGCTTGTACCCATCTCGCATTTAGATGAACACTACAGTGGCAGGACAGTGCTTCTTTTGGCCTTAATATCAAAAAGCAGCCAATGAATGGAAAAATGAATGCATATGAAACTAAAAGAAGTATACCTGCAACTTCACAGACTCAGGCAACTTCATTTGCAGTAAGCCTTCTTCCAGGCTCTCCTCTTCTTTTACTTCAGCCTCTCCAGCTTCAACCGTTTCGTCTTCTCCTTCGGTCTTCTCCTGTCCTTCTTCTCCCTCCTCGTCTCCTTTTTCTGTTGCCTCCTTTTCTGCTCCCTCCTCTCCGCCTTCCTCTGCTGGCTCCTCCTCAGAAAACACATTTGGTTCAATCATCTTTAAGATGTGTCGTACATCATCATCCTGAAAGACACCCATAATTAGAAGGGTGGAGATGAGCTTTAGGACCGGTACAAACTGGAATTCCACACTTCCTCCAACAGGATCCCTGGTGTGTTGTCCACCATCCTGGACAGATTCTGTCAACATGTTGATAGCCTTGGTCTTGAGAATATCCAGTGGGATGTATGGACTGTGCTGGTAAAGTTCACTGATAGTGCTAACAAAGCAAGTATGGGAAAAATGCAGATCTGGTCTAAGACATGTACTCATGCCAACACCAGGAAGCCCATGCTTTTTGTTTTCATTGGGGAACAATGTGATACTCTTTGTCTGGTCAGTCATAGGAACGATAAACTCGCTGTTCATAGTCATACGACCTCTCTTGGCGGACTCCAAGTGGATGCTAATAAGAAGATCATAGAAGCCACTCCGAAGAAGACCTGACAGGTTATTACTCTCAATAGTATAAAGCAACTGAGATTCGTCAACATGGCTGGTCAGGGCATGAGCCACACGATTGTTTCCTAAAGCACAGACTGAACAGTAGAGTTTAAGGGTGTGATAGTGAAACTTTAGCAAATCCAAACGTTCTGACAATTCCAGGATATCAATACACCTACAAGAAACAAAACAATTTACTTTAACAGTTGAGCATTTTTTGGAGGTTATTTTGCTGTTGGTTTAAGAACTACAACTTGACAAAAAAAATGAAGGCAGCTTAAACCTTAACAATGCTAAGAATTTTCCTCTTCAAAGCAGTCCATAAATATAGCGCTCGGAGGATCCGCATCTTTTAGGGTTCTACCAAGCCACTAACAAAACGGCACCAGCGATTGCTAGTCCAGACCTAACTTAAAGTGACTATGCCTTATTTTTGTCAAAATTACCTAGAGGTACCGGCATAATACCTGCAGTAGATTTTCAGCACTGTACTCTGAGAAAATGCAGGCCTGTTCTCACTGAGCAAAGCTTTGACACTTTCTGATTGAGTTTAAGACTATCCACTCTCTCTGCACATACCTATTGGCCAAGATAAGGCTCATCATAGGGAAGAGCCACAAGGAATGTATGAAAAGTGGATAGGAACAAGCAAACAGATTTCTATTATTTCTAGCACCAATGACACCTTCACTATAAGTGACTTTCTACTTCTCAATCACATCTCCTTGCCACCTTTTTGACATTTCCCCCATTTTCTTTGCTACCCCCCAGCATCTGGCACTGGTTTCCCCTAAATACCATCAACCCACCGCACACAAAATCTTTGTGATTTCTGCTCAACGATTATATATACACAGTATATATCCCCAAAAATGTGACTTCTGCTATGGACAAGCTTTTACCTGTTATCCTGCAATGCAATCGTCAGACTGCCCTCCAAAACAACACCATCCAAAATGGTTACATAAATGAAACATGCAAAGTTGATTCAACAGTTTTGTTTTAGCAGCAATCTGGTCCGTGACTACTGGGCAGAGAAATCAAAAATTTGCATCAATGTTGTTACCTATTCTCTTCAGGTATATGAAGAGCCATCATCATCAATGGATCTGTACACTCTACCATCCAGCCATGCCGGTCGCTGACCTTTGAAGATTCCACCTTTAAGAAATCATTTGGCATACGGCTCCATACCACTGGTGTCAGCACCTGGACATCCAGACGAGGTGGACACTGCGGCACTGGGTTCTTGCTTTCACTCCGAAACATGGCAGCAGAGATAGGCATGATGTTCTGCAAACAGGCAAAGTAATTATGTTTTAGTTAAGGATATAAAATTAAATACAAAAATCTTGTTTTACAGAAAATTTATAAAAAAAGTATTTTTCCCTACCTTCAGTTTTCCAAGTTCAAACTGGAACAAGGTTTGATGCAAAGGAGTTACAAAGACAGCTGGAAAGAGTTTTGTGTTGGGCTCAACCTGGTAGGATAGGAAGATGGTAAATGAAAACTTAGACTTAAAATTCTGACAGAAGTCATTACTATTGGTTTAAGCACCAAATTCTTCCACAGTGTTGTTCAAAGAAAGGACATATAGGGGCTGTAACACAAACATTACACAAAAAAAAAAAAAAAAAAAAAAAAAGGTAGATACTAAAAAGGTATGGGAAGAATAGTGAATGTTTTGTAGCGCTATCCCTGAAGGGTACACTGGTATTAACTGGCTATTCCCTAAAAGTAGAGAGGCCATCATTCCTTCAAGCACCAGTACATATAGTCTGCCTCCTATAAACACAGTTTAGGTAATGTCTTAAGATTTTTGCTTGAAAAAACTTTAAACAAGAGAGAAGTTGGGGGATGGGGTACTCCAAAACTATTAGCTCATAGCCATTAGAGGGCAATCTTCTCCCTAAGTAAATGTGAATGTTGGGCAGTCTAAACCCTCACAGCTGAAAACCATCAGTTAACTTTGAGTCCATGGGTGCCATGATGCAAGTTTCTTTGGCTTCTGGTTACCTTGCGCCTCTGCACAACTATTGGTACCCAATGCGATTTCCAGAACACTGCATAGAACACTGCATAGTCGCAGGGAACAATTTAGGGTCTTTACTGACAAGTCAACTCACAAGACAACTGTCACCTTCCAGCTTCCTCTGGACACGGTCCAATGAGACAAGTCCTTCTCCAGACCAGATCCCTTCTGGTGAGATCCTGCACTCAGCTTCTAAGAGGATCCATCCAGGCCCTCAGCCCCAACACAGATGAGGCTACACATGCCATGGGCTTCTTAAAGGCAGCAGCTCCTAAGGCTTTGTAACACAGCTCTCCAGTGCTTCAGACTATGTATCACATTACCAGCCCCCTCCTCTCAGGGATTAGCTGGTGTACAATAAATATTCAGATTGGTTACTGGCATCCCCCTTCGTAAGCTCTGGAAGCTTCTTCCAAAGGTTGGGAGGCAGGGAAAGAGCAATCAAACTCCCAGTCTGGGAAACCCTGAACAGACCAGAACAGACGATCACTGCTCCCTTGATTACAGAAGGAACCAAAAACTAAATGTACCTAGCATCCTACACTAGGAGGGTGCTACAGTGTGAAAATATGTGGAAAGGCAAACCAGCAAGGGGGCAGGACAAGAAAAGTCATGAAGGCTCAAGGAGCCAGTCAGTTGTGCTTCAGCACTCGTGTTCTAACAAGGAACATGCCAACAGGAGGGTAGAGGAGAGTGACGAAGAGATGAGTTTACCAGTCTGCTGTTTCTCCTTTACTAGTCAGTCAAAGGCTGGGAAAGGATAAGACTTGGATGTATTAATGATGTGACCTATAGAGAAGCAAGTTCCCAAAGCTAGCTGTGCTGTGTTGGCAGTAATGTGTAAATGTCAGAAAAAATGGGCAGAAATACCTGCTTGCAGGCAGGTAAAGCACTTTCATATGTGTATTTCATGTATATATTTAGCTGGGAAAGCCAATTTCTGAAGACAGAAGGTAATGTTCTCCATCAACACATGGTTGAAGCACCAGAAGAAAATTTTATTTTTAAAGCATATCCAAACCCTTAAAAATGAAAGTCTCTTACTTGTTCCCTTTTGTTCTGTTAAATATAGTAGGGAAATAATTTTGTTATATCTGTATAAAAATGAAAAATAAAAAAAGCTAATCTTTCAAGAAATTTTCCTGTGCTGGCTAGTATTACGTGTTACATCTGAAAACTACAGAACCATACCCCTCTATGTTATAGACAATAGGAGAGGTTTCATAGTCCTATCTTGCGTCTTGTCTTGATACAGATGGGTTAGTGAGCAATGTCATCCTAGGACCAAGTAAAAAAAAAACCTTAAAAATAAAAACACCAAAAAAAAAATGCAGCCACCACAGCTAAGGACTGGTTAGCAGAAATAAATTATAATTAGTTTTTGGGTCTAGATATACTTTAACCAAGATCTGTGATCTGTGGAGCATTGATACAACAAAGGCAATAAAGCTCAATTGAACCATATTGGAAAATTGGTTATTTATTTGGTTAAATTGCCTCTGCGTACAGGAGCTGCGGTGGCTCAACGCGATTGGCACTGCGCTGACAAGCCATTCACCTCTGCAGCTAGGGGTTCGGATCCCGGGTCTCGGCTAGATGTGAATTGAGTTTGGTGGTCTCAGCCCGGCTCCCGGTGGGTGTGCTATGCGAGGTAAGCCTGCGCTTAGTACGCCCACCCCCCTCCCACAAAAACCACCACACTTACACGCACTCGAAATTGGGTTAACATGCACGCACTTTGACCACGCGGTCTCTAAAAAGAGAGGCGAAGGACTAACGGGGCTGGTTGAGCGGGCTAGATCCTCTCACTCCCTTATAGGGAGTCCCTCTGCCCCGTTGGGCTTCAAAGCGGAGCAGGTAGGATGGGCTGTGTGGGAGGACCCCCCTCACACACCCGCCATTGCCACCCGGGGCATGGAGAAAGGTGGCAGATTGCCTCTGGGGGAGGCCTGCCTACTCCCAACTCCTGCAGTCCGGCTCCTCTCTCGAGTACACGCACAAAATACACTTTAAAAATAAAAAAAAGCACTTTAAAAAAATAAAACAAAAATTGCCTCTGCGTTATTCTATAAATTTTTCATTGCATAAAAACGGATAGCTCGGGTTTGCATTTATTTGACCTAGGATTTGCAGAGGCACTGTGGGAGACTGGAGGCCACTGCAGAGGCTAGGAGGTACTATGGGAGGTTGAGAGGTTCTGTGGGATAGTCTTGAAGGTTGGGGGCACTATTGAGTGGAAGCTCTGAAAAAAACTTGGTCACTGAGGAGTTTGAGGCTTCTCCGGGAGCCTGGAGGTACTTTGTGGGGTTGAGGGGAACTGCAGGCAGTTATAGCAGGTTGGCAGCACTATGGGATCTGGTAAACACTGTGAAAAGTTAGGGGATCTGCAGAAGGCTGGAGGCCTGGGAGGAGGGAGGCCGCGATCATTGCCACGGCAGCAGGCCACAGCTGGGTGGTTGAGAACCACTGATGATCTAAGTAATCATGACAGAATGTAGTTGGACTAGTGTTAAATGAATGAAGAGGCTTTTACAGGGGAGCTGCGGTGGCTCAACGCGATTGGCACTGCGCTGATAAGCCATTCACCTCTGCAGCTAGGGGTTCGGATCCCGGTCTCAGCTACATGTGAATTGAGTTTGGTGGTCTCAGCCGGGCTCCTGGTGGGTGTGCTATGCGAGGTAAGCCTGCGCTTAGTACGCCCACCCCCCTCCCACAAAAACCACCACACTTACACGCACTCGAAATTGGGTTAACATGCACGCACTTTGACCACGTGGTCTCTAAAAAGAGAGGTGAAGGACTAACGGGGCTGGTTGAGCGGGCTAGATCCTCTCACTCCCTTATAGGGAGTCCCTCTGCCCCGTTGGGCTTCAAAGCGGAGCAGGTAGGGCGGGCTATGTGGGAGGACCCCCTCACACACCCACCATTGCCACCCGGGGCATGGAGAAAGGTGGCAGATTGCCTCTGGGGGAGGCCTCCCAACTCCTGCAGTCCGGCTCCTCTCTCGAGAACACGCACAAAATACACTTAAAAAAAAAAAAAAAAAGAGGCTTTTACAGTATTTAAAGCACTATAAGATTTCAGCATTTGCAAATAGTATATAAAGCAAAAATTATACAGAAAAGTGGTAATATGTCAAAACTCCATATACACAAACCTATACCCACAGTTTATCCAGAGAAAGGCAAAAAAAAAACCCTAATAAAGCATGATCCAGGTCGCACCAGTGGGAGAAAAAAAATCCTCCTAGATCCCCCAGAAGGCAATCAGATATTGCCTAGATCACATCTCCTGGTGATGTCCGCCCTAAAAAAAAAAAAAAAGTACTGCAAAAACTGTTAGCAGAACTTCCAGGATGACACCTACCTGAAAGAAAGTGTTGACCTCCTTCCCATTGGCTGTAAATGTCATGAGTCCGGTAGCCAGGTCAATTAGGCAACCAACAACAAGGTCTTCCTTTCGGACACGAGCCTGTTGAGTGTTGTTGCTGAATTCTCCACCCCAAACCATATAACAATTACTGCGATTAATGCTGAGAAAAACAAAAGTATTTACTAGGTAAAAAAAAAAATCAATTTTGCATGAAACAAAAAAATTCTAAATATTTTATCAATCTACACAATGAAAGGCTGAGCAACACAATTTTGGAATAACTGGGTCTCAGAATGTATAGAGTAAAACAACAGATAGAAAGCAATAGAACCATCCCACTGTTCTCTTCTGTGGTAGGTGTACTCTGCTATTCACAGTCTAAAGCCCCATTCACATGGACCGAATGTTGGGCAGCATCAGCCAGTTCAATAGAAACTGTTCTGACATTCGGTGTGTACTGCAGCCAATCCATGACCGACATAGGTCTGCCCACTGTCTCCCGATCAGCATTCTCAGCCAATGGCCAAGAGCACTAACCAAGTATTCTGGCAGTCGGAGGGGTGTCTCCCTGTCAAAACAGCAGGGGAGATTGTTGTACTAACATCATATTGTTAATATAGCGGCTCTGACCTGAGCTGTACTAGGCTTCCACTTAAGGACCGCCGCACGACGATATACGTTGACAGAATGGCACGGCTGGGCACATGGACGTACAGGTACGTCCCCTTTAAGAGCCCAGCCGTGGGTCGCGAGTGCTCCTCCGGCGGGACGCTCGCAACCTGGTCCGAAGCTCTGAGGCCGCGGAACCCGCGGACTCGATCAGGTCACAGGAGCTGAAGAATGGGGAGAGGTGAGTGTAAACAAACCTTACCTGTTCTTCTTTGTGGCTTGTCACTGATCATCTGTTCCCTGTCATAGGGAACGACGATCAGTGACGTCACACGTCCAGGCACGCCCCCCCTACAGTTAGAAAAAACACATTAGTACACGCTTAACCCTTTAGCGCCCCCTAGTGGTTAACCCCTTCACTGCCATTGTCATTTTCACAGTAATCAGCGCATTTTTATAGCACTTTTCGCTGTGAAAATGACAATAGTCCCAAAAATGTGTCAAAAGTATCCGATGTGTTCGCCATAATGTCACAGTCACGAAAAAAATCGCTGATAGCTGCCATTACTAGTAAAAAAAAAAAATTTAAAAAATGCCATAAAACTGTCCCCTATTTTGTAAACGCTATAAATGTTGCGCAAACGAATCAAGCGCTTCTTGGGATTTTTTTTTTACCAAAAATATGTAGAAGAATAGGTATCGGCCTAAACTGAGGGAAAAAAATGTTTTTTTATATCTTTTTTTGGGGATATTTATTATAGCAAAAAGTAAAAAATATATTTTTTTCAAAATTGTCAAAATTTTTCAAAATTGTCGCTCTATTTTTGTTTATAGCGCAAAAAATAAAAAAAATGCAGAGGTGATTAAATACCACAAAAAGAAAGTTCTATTTGTGGGAAAAAAGGACGTAAATTTTGTTTGGGAGCCACGTCGCACGACCGCACAATTGTCAGTTAAACCGACGCACTGCATATTGGTCCGGGTCTTAACCCGTTAAAGTGTTACTAAACCCAGTAATATGAAAATAGTTAATCCGTGACACCCCCCACAGTGCCCACAGCTTATAAATCTTCTTCTTACATTAAAATACTGCCACTATATACCCTTTTGGATAATCTGTATACCATGGTTACATGATAAAATGCAGAGTCTCTCCAGTGCTGGGAGTTCAGGAAGGGGAAGACTTCCAGTGCAGCCTGTATACACGCCCACATGTGTGATGTCAATATCATGTGACCTGGCTAGCTCTGATCAGCAAGTAACTGTTCTCGTCAGCATAAAAGACACAACTTAGCATGTGCTGGTTGGGTACACTGCCCATGTTAGCTGGCCTTCCCCAGATACAGGGAGTGCAGAATTATTATGCAAATGGGTATTTTGACCACATCATCCTCTTTATGCATGTTGTCTTACTCCAAGCTGTATAGGCTCGAAAGCCTACTACCAATTAAGCATATTAGGTGATGTGCATCTCTGTGATGAGAAGGGGTGTGGTCTAATGACATCAACACCCTATATCAGGTGTGCATAATTATTAGGCAACTTCCTTTCCTTTGGCAAAATGGGTCAAAAGAAGTACTTGACAGGCTCAGAAAAGTCAAAAATAGTGAGATATCTTGCAGAGGGATGCAGCACTCTTAAAATTGCAAAGCTTCTGAAGCGTGATCATCGAACAATCAAGCGTTTCATTCAAAATAGTCAACAGGGTCGCAAGAAGCGTGTGGAAAAACCAAGGCGCAAAATAACTGCCCATGAACTGAGAAAAGTCAAGCGTGCAGCTGCCAAGATGCCACTTGCCTCCAGTTTGGCCATATTTCAGAGCTGCAACATCACTGGAGTGCCCAAAAACACAAGGTGTGCAATACTCAGAGACATGGCCAAGGTAAGAAAGGCTGAAAGACGACCACCACTGAACAAGACACACAAGCTGAAACGTCAAGACTGGGCCAAGAAATATCTCAAGAATGATTTTTCTAAGGTTTTATGGACTGATGAAATGAGAGTGAGTCTTGATGGGCCAGATGGATGGGCCCGTGGCTGGATTGGTAAAGGGCAGAGAGCTCCAGTCCGACTCAGACGCCAGCAAGGTGGAGGTGGAGTACTGGTTTGGGCTGGTATCATCAAAGATGAGCTTGTGGGGCCTTTTCGGGTTGAGGATGGAGTCAAACTCAACTCCCAGTCCTACTGCCAGTTTCTGGAAGACACCTTCTTCAAGCAGTGGTACAGGAAGAAGTCTGCATCCTTCAAGAAAAACATGATTTTCATGCAGGACAATGCTCCATCACACGTGTCCAAGTACTCCACAGCGTGGCTGGCAAGAAAGGGTATAAAAGAAGAAAAACTAATGACATGGCCTCCTTGTTCACCTGATCTGAACCCCATTGAGAACCTGTGGTCCATCATCAAATGTGAGATTTACAAGGAGGGAAAACAGTACACCTCTCTGAACAGTGTCTGGGAGGCTGTGGTTGCTGCTGCACGCAATGTTAATGGTGAACAGATCAAAACACTGACAGAATCCATGGATGGCAGGCTTTTGAGTGTCCTTGCAAAGAAAGGTGGCTATATTGGTCACCGATTTGTTTTTGTTTTGTTTTTGAATGTCAGAAATTTATATTTGTGAATGTTGAGATGTTATATTGGTTTCACTGGTAAAAATAAATAATTGAAATGGGTATATATTTATTTTTTGTTAAGTTGCCTAATAATTATGCACAGTAATAGTCACCTGTACACACAGATATCCCCCTAAAATAGCTAAAACTAAAAACAAACTAAAAACTACTTCCAAAAATATTCAGCTTTGATATTAATGAGTTTTTTGGGTTCATTGCGAACATGGTTGTTGTTCAATAATAAAATTAATCCTCAAAAATACAACTTGCCTAATAATTCTGCACTCCCTGTAGACAGTGCAGGATGGGAAGGATCTTTGCATACAGCCTTTTTACACAATGCAGAGGATTAACCCTTAAGTTCCACAGTGAGTATAACAAGTATGCTATGCTGCATATACAGACCAATTTTACTGTTGTGGGTTTAGTAACACTTTACAGGAAGTTCACCTGACTCGTTCCAAATAGAAAAAAAAAATCTTGTAATTGTCAGATTGTAACAGAAGGGCCCATGGGACCCAGAAACTCCCTGATGCCTCTTATGTGTATATCACCATGTGTCTCGAATAGGGGCACAGGGTGAATGAGAACCCCACTATGGTCTGGGCTAGTCAGATTTAATTGTGTGTGTATATATATATTTTGTGTGCTGGCTGTAGTGTACTATAAAGCTTGCTGTGATTGCATTCTATTGTCTGTTGTGATGTGTATTAAAATCCAGACTAACTTCTGAGGATCTGTCATTGTGGCTTGTGCTAATTGACACTGTATTGTGTGAAGGTCTATTGATGATAAATGTGTATTGTGAGTTAACAGACAGCCTAAATGCCAGGTGTCTGAAATATCAGCTGTAGTTAATTAGCGCATGTAAATTATGTCAGAGCTGGAGCCAGAATGGGCTACTGAAAGATGTGTATTGATGCTAGTTAGGAACCATTGTCTGATGTTGGGGGTGGAGTTGAGTCATTGTTCATTTTGGTTACTGCAGGATCCTAACAGTATAGAAGAGCCTGTTTTTCTCAATAAAGGGTCTATTCATCTGGAACCTCAAACAGAGCTGTGTGTCTCGTTATTGGGGTTTGTTTGCCTGACTGTGGAGTGTCGATAGCTGTCTTGGGTTCGGGAATGGAATATCTTAAACAGCTTTAACCCCTGTCCCATTTGGGGTTCCGTTAAACAGATGATTTGCAAACAAATGGTCAGACTTTTTTTAAAGGTACAACTGCATGCACAGAAGACACTCCAGAGCATGGTTATCATATTGGGACACAATCTGCAGTGCTCATTTCAGATAGATCTAAAACTACCAAAGCCCAAATAAAGGGGAATCTGTAAACTTCCAAAATGTGTTGGCCTTGTTTTTTGTCATGCACTAACAAAGTAATAATTTTTCTGTAGGTGGCTGGAGTTAAGACTTTCTATCCACACACAGTGCTCCTAACCCACCAGATCTTTACATGCTTGAAGGTTTAGGACTCTCCACACGTCGTTCCGCCACCAACAAGTTCCAACGTTACCTTACCCATATTGCTAGCGTTTCTTCGATAGGGTCAGCTATTTTCTAGTTGTAATACCACAATCATGTTCTCTCACCTGTTAAAGATGTTTCCTTTATCATCACCCATAGTGATGGTGGCATTGCGAACTTTGTTCAGGTCAAAGTTCATATCATACAGATGGTAGTCAGGAGTCACCCAGCCAATCCACACTCCAGTGGGCTCCTGTCCAGCGAATACCCTCACCGAGTAATAATACTAAATAGAATACAGAACATACAAATAAAGATTAGACGGCCCTGTACCAGTAGGAAAATCTACGACGACTATACGCAGTCTGATACCTTTAAATGTTCACATTTATGATAAACCATTACAGTTTTTGCTTTTCACAACTGTTGTCAAAGTGCGAAATTTCGGAGTAGTAACTAGCAACATCATCAGTTCTCTGGCTGATGCATTTTCAAAACACAACTTAAAAATGAGGGGGCAGTGCTGGGACAAGGTCATCTAGAGGTGTTGTAAGTAACCCTGCGCTGCTAATAAATGTTGTAGCTGCTAACACGGCTATTTGAAAAAAAGCAGAAAAAATATGTGGTGTGTAAGTGTAGTGCTAAGACAATACAATAAATAACAAAATTATTGTATCCAAAATAACAAACGTAGTGATCGCTCACTTATATGTGAATAGTATGCATATAATAATAATTATAGTGATCTCTCACTGAGGAAAAAAATGGTAAACAAATGTGAAGAGAAATAAATCCAAAAAAACTAATTATTTGTGACCATAAATACATAAAAAAGTCCACTGCGTGTCACACAAATTTCTGAAACTCAGATTTGAAAGTGATGCTTGAAATAGACGTGACTTCTTGTGTATGACGTGTTAACCCTCCACCAATAGGGTGGCAGGCTTACCGGAACGTGTGGACTCAAAGAAATTAATCTCTTTCAGCATAGAAGCCCCCTCTCAAGCACATTTTTCCACCACACATTCACTTCCTGATTTTTCCCTCAGGAACAATGTGCTCCAAACAGGTAAAAAAAAAAAAAAAAAAAAAAAGACGTCCTCGATAATGAGCAAATCATTCGATTTATCCGTGAGTGCCCAGCTATTTATGATTTGTGTGGCCCAAACTAAAAAGACAAGATAAACTACAAAGACAAACTACAAAGACAATATCCCACTGACCACCAATGAAGGGAACATTCTTCCCACTGACCACCAATGTAAGGAGCATTCTTCTCACTGACCACCAATGTAAGGGACATCCTTCCAACTGACCACCAATGTAAGGGACATCCTTCCAACTGACCACCAATGTAAGGAGAATTCTTCTCACTGACCACCAATGTAAGGAGCATTCTTCCCACTGACCACCAATGTAAGGAGCATTCTTCTCACTGACCACCAATGTAAGGGACAGTCTTCCCACTGATCACCAATGTAAGGAGCATTCTTCCTACTGACCACCAATGTAAGGGACATCCTTCCCACTGACCACCAATGTAAGGAGCATTCTTCCCACTGACCACCAATGTTAGGAGCATTCTTCCCACTGATCACCAATGTAAGGGACATTCTTCCCACTGATCACCAATGTAAGGAGCATTCTTCTCACTGAGCACCAATGTAAGGGGCATCCTTCCCCACTGACCACCAATGGAAGGAGCATTCTTCCCACTGACCACCAATGTTAGGAGCATTCTTCTCACTGACCACCAATGTAAGGGACATTCTTCCCATTGATTACCAATGTAAGGAGCATTCTTCCCACTGACCACCAATATTAGGAGCATTCTTCTCACTGACCACCAATGTAAGGGACATCCTTCCCACTGACCACCAATGTAAGGAGCATTCTTCCCACTGACCACCAATGTAAGGAGCATTCTTCTCATTCTTCATTATAGAGGACCCAAAATTGACCCCTATCTTCACGATTGGCAATGATGGGATGTACCCAATATCAAAGTTTTCTCCGCCTCTGCTTCTCCTCTTCTTCTTCCTCATGCACTGCTACTGCTGCAGCAGCAATGACAACTGCGGTGGCAGGAAAAGGAATTGCCTCACACCATGTATGTTTTTATTGGTTAATGCCAAAGTTGTGGCAAAGTCTAAATTGTACTGATCCCAAATCGCTGCAAAATCGCGGCCTAAAAACGTGGCAAAATCGCACGACTTTGAAGTCGTATAAATGTGAAAGGGGCCTTACCTGCACTTTCTGGTTACACACAGTGATCAGCTGTGATTGGTCACAGCTGATCACGTGGTAAAGAGCCTCTTTACCACAAATGGATTTGTGGTGTGTCAGATTGACACACCACAGCACCGATCATCGCGATGCGTGCGATCACGGCTTATCCTGACTGGACGTCATATGATGTCCAGCCAGGATAACTTAACCACTTTGCACACGTCATTCTGTTATATGGCTGGAAGTGGGAAAAAAATGAAGACTTCTAACTGGTACAGTAAAGAATGTTAAGTTTTCTGTGCCCAGTCTTGCCACGAAGAGTTAATCCAGCGCTGAGCAATCCTCTTGCCTTTTTTTCCTAGGCTAAAACCGACAACCAGAGAAATTTGTGTCACCACATACCTCACTGCTGTGACCGACATCTGCTTTCTTCCTCTGCATGACTGCAGGCGAGTGCGGGGTGTAGCAAGATGGCCATCGTGGATGTTGTGATGGAACGTTGCTTCCATTGCCTATTCTGATGGGTCTCTAATTCTTAAAGAACACTGGTGCCGAGCAGATGACATGCGCTATAGATTGTGGCCGTGAGCGTGCTCTGCCTATGCGAGGTTCTGCCTTTGCAACGCTGATAGGCTAAAGCATGGGTCTCAAACTGGCGGCCCTCCAGCTGTTGTGAAACTACAAGTCCCATCATGCCTCTGCTTGTGGGAGTCATGCTTGTAACTGTCAGCCTTGCAATGCCTCATGGGACTTGTAGTTTTGCAACAGCTGGAGGGCCGCCAGTTTGAGACCCCTGGGCTAAAGGGAGTGTAAAGGTGGGCTGGGGAGTCATGTGACCATACGACTCCACCCCAAAGCTTCGGCAGAGAGACCCGTCCATGAAATCTAGACTTTTGCGGGGCTCTTACAGCTGAAAAGATTAACATTTTAAAAGGTACATATGCATGACGTTTCTAACTATGGGCACCTTAGTGGGTTGCCTTTAGATTATACTGTGTGATCACCAGGTTTACATCCACTTTAAGATTCTTGTACCACCAACAGTCATGCATAAGATTGATTTTCCTGTAATTTTTGTGCACAGCTACAAATGAACTTTTTGTAAAGTTCTATAAAAAATGATGAGATTCCATACTGTTGTGGTGTTCATAATGATTTCAGGATCATCCCGGTCATCTGGCACTACTTCTCTCATCAAACGTGGCATTGCTGGCACAACAGGAGGTGGAGAGATGAAGGATGGTTTCTTGGGTTTAAAAAGAAACCTGAAAAATAAAAAAAATTAAAGAACCTTGAGACAGGAAGCTTTGCACAGAAAGTTTATGGTCAATAGGAATGAGCAGGAAAAGTTTGGTTCACGTACGTTTTGGTGAACCCAGCAAAAAGACCACTGACCCTGAACATAGTGCCAAACCCCACTGAAGTCTATTTGAACAGAATCATATTTTTTTTCTGCCCTTTTTTTAGCAGACACCACCTTAGAATGACATGGAAATATGAAAAAACATACAATTTTAATAATTTTAATGCAGCTTAAAGAGCAACATTAAAAATTTAACAAGTTCTTTAAAGAACATGATTTGGGGATGGCTTAAACCTACAGGTGAATTTACAAAACATTACAATGTATGCTGCTTAATTACAGCATTCATTTAGATCTAGCACCGAATTGCAAGGTACCCTGCCAATAGCTACACTTGCTTCCCCCTCTTTCCTTGCCTGGATAAGGGTATTTTTAAGAGTTGGTAGAGGGATTCACAATCTTGGCACTGCCCCTTTAAGAAAAGGAAAAAAATTAATTGGCAGGAGGACCCGCTATCGATTCATATAAAACTCATATCCAGTCATGCCCCCTGAGTGGCCAGAGAAGGGGGGACAGTGCCCGACGCGTCCCCCAAAACTCATACATTTCGTTATAAAGGCTGCGTATGCCTTGAACATTGGGAGAGTCCCTTATAAGGGATCTTACAGGGAATCTGAAGGCTCCATTTCGAATACGGGGACCCACAGACACTCAGTCCCTCCCCAGGCAAATTAATAGGGTACATAGTTCCACTTATTTCCCATTCAAAAAGAGTGAAAATGTAATTAGAAAACATACACCCCATGAAAAATTCTTTTATAAAACAATATCCAATATTCATCATCAACCATGAGCCTCCACAACTGATGACGTTCAACTGCCGCTAAATTACAGATTTCTAGCTGCCAATTTTATTTTCATTTTTTTAAACAAACCAGCCAGGGATCAGTCCTTTAGTGGTGGTGGCGCTACTGAAGTGCTAGCGCAGCAGTAATACTGACATTAGTGCAGCTGTAGTACTATCACCACTAAATTACAGTTTCCCAACAGGTTTGTTTACAGTTGACCAAATATGATGATGATCATATTTGGTCAATATCATCATTCAGAATGTGGGCAAACTGGCCAAATGTTGCCCATGTGTTACTCCTTCACCAAACTGCGGGGTTCAAATATAAATCATGTTTAACCCGAACCTGGAGCTCATTCCCACTCTTTGCATTTTTTTACCCTCTCTTTTTGGTCTTTTCTGTTGTTGTATCTTTCTCATTGTCTGGCTTTGGTGGTTCCTTGGGAGTTTCCTTAGCTAAATCCTTCTCATTGGTTGCTTCTATTTCCTTGCGGGCCGCAGATTTCTTTAGGACTTCAAATTCAGAGTCCATGTCCACATCTAGGACCTCTTCTTCGACTATGGTAAAAGAACGAGTAAGTGGTGTAGCCCCTGGGGTGCATTTGAAGGTCTCATAGAATTCCACAGGCATGCTGAGCCTAAAGAAAAGCATGTCAGTGTTGCTGTTCTGAGATCCAAAAGTCTTATGCGTCACTTTGAGGCATGGAGGATTATCTACTGTTCCATCTATTCTTGAAACCTGAAAAGATGGGTATTGAAACAAAAAATAGAGTCAGTATTCATGCCAGTGGACAATCTGCTCTAAATTCCTCTTATTGTCTGAATTAATGAACATACCCAGTCCTTAAAGCGGAGGTTCACCCTCAAAATGAACTTTCCAGCATCCTTAAAGCGGAAGTAAACCCATCAATTTAACAGTTTGAAAAAGCAGTTACATTCCTGGCATGCCGGGAATGCTAACTGTCACATTGGTTGTGCTCTCAACCAAACTGTCAAACCATCCAATGGCTGATCACATGTGCAGCATCATGGCAGTTGAAGATTAAACAGAGGCCAAGACGCACCTTAGCAGCCGTCAATCAACTCCTCTTCGCTTAGAAACGCCCATTCCCCGCTCGGAGCCGGAAAACAAGGGCTCATATAACGATAAGTACAAGTAAAAAAAAAAAAAAAAAACAGCATACTGCAGATGTTTGCAGTATGCTACAGCTAATGTCAAAAAGTGGATTTTTGGGTGAACCTCCGCTTTAATGGAAAGACCAGTGATGGGGTGTACTTACACTGGGCACAGTTGAATCGAACCTCGCCCAATTTAAATTGACCCCACTCTTCTGCCAGCCAGACCAAAGAGATCTATGGAGAGCTCTGTGCTCAGGCACGGTTTGCAATAACACTGAAGTGAACTGTACCAGACTACAAGTGAAGCGTGCCCCAGAACACCTCTTCCAAGCTGTCCCGGGCCCAATAAGCTTAACCATTCTCGGGCATGGTTTGGAGCACTACACAAACAAACTGGAAGGGTTACCCGTCTTGGATTTAGTTAAAACTGCCAGTGTTAGTAGAACCAATACTTGGTGTTTCTTCTAAGTTTTTATCATTTCTAGACATGTACAGAACGAAAAAATGGGTTTAATTTCAATTCGTTAATCAACTAATTTGTTTAGTTACATTTTTTTACGTTCGTTTTCAGAATTTGTTTTGTTTAATTTTGTGTATTAGTTTAATTCAATAAAATTTTTACGAATTTGTAAAATTTAAACCTGCATTCCAATTAGAATTTTTTTCAATTCAAATGCGGCTGCCGAAATTTTTTTCACATCTAAGAATTGCAATATTTTACATTTCATATTCGTTTCCAAATTTGGATCAAAATCAAATTAGAATTTTGTTATTTCACTTACATTCATTACTATTGTGATTCAGAATTTGAATACATCCGAATTTCCGAATAACAAAAAATGTGTCAGAATTTCAGATCGAAATGAATCACATGTCTAAAATGTTTACATTCAGGCTAAGTTCACACCTATGGGTTTCTCCTCATCCAATTTGCATAGCATAAGATTGTGACCGGCTCTCTATGGAGCCGGTTCACACATCCCCGCCGCGGCACTGGTGTGAATTGCACAGGAGTACTGTGTCTTTTGGTCAGTTCCAGGTACAAATTCAGAACTGCCCATCTCTCATGGCAATTTAACGGAAATGCAAAAGCAGCTTACAAGGAGGACAAAACCGGTCATAAGGAGAACAAATATAAGACCAATGCAACCATGAGGTAATTTCGATGAAATTCAGAAGCATCTAAAGCAAACTCAAAAGCAGGCTAAATGCACCCAATTGCAAGCAACATTTTCCCATTGGCACAACCCCTTATGAAGGCAAAGACTTTTACTGTGTTGCTAGGTTCAACTTGGTCTTATGATACCTACATTGACTAATCTTACTGTTTACCAGTGATATCCATTGTGCGTTAAACATACTGTTTGGGCTAGGTATTGAAATAGCATTTACTAAAAATATTTCACCACACACCTACCTCAATGTGACCATGATCTGCAGGCACATTCGCAAACTGAGGAAGGCTTTTGCTAAACCAGGTGGTAATTTCCCTCTTCATGTTGATAGCGAACGGCTCAAACCCTTCTTGCAGGCCACAGATAGTAAAGAAGCGCAGACTGCCCACATCTTGCCCAAGATTCAGTCTCCCTACTTGGGACATTCCAAGACTGCAAACCGGTATAAAACCTGTGAAGGAATATGGACCAAGACAGACTGAGTTCTGTTGGTATAGACAACACATATGTGCATGTTTCCCAGTAAGGGTCCCACAAATAGAGGAAAAATGTCAAGACTGAAACATGGATCGTTTTCTTTGTGCAAATTACATCTGGCATTTACCACTGCAGTTTCAATTTTTTTTTTTTTATAATCCCTATAGAATGTCAGGGCCAATCAACCACAACTAGTGTGGGAAAAATCTGTCTTTACTGAATAAAAACGCTTGCTAATACAAGATGTATTCATTAAAACAGCATTTCTCAACTGGGGTGCCTTCAAACACAGGACACAGTTTATCCTGGATCAGCGCACGTGTTGCAATGTTGCTGGGAGGCTGGATGCCAGCACTACAACATCCAATGAAGTTCTAGGGCCAGGACAACTTCCCACTCACACATCGGGGCAATGTATGGTGCTGGATCCAGGGCAGGTGGCATGCAGGGTTTCCCCATTATTCAGGAGAGGGCAGAAGTGCCCCTCCATCCAGATCTACTTCATCTCCCATCTTCTTCCAAGCTACTGGAGCTGTAAGGCTTCTGATGGGAAAAGGGGACTCTGCGATGGGGGGGGCTCTCATGTCTAGCGGAGGCCTCTGATGTATAGGGGGACTCTGATGAGAAGGGGGGGCTTTCTAATGTGATGAGAGGTTTCTGTAAAGGGGAACTCTAATGTGAATGGGGCACCTGTGATCTAAAGCAGGTGTCTCCAAACTTTTCAAACATAGGGCCAGTTTATTGTCCTTCAGACTTGAGGAGGGTTAAATTGTGGCCAGCGGGGGCAGAAAATGTCACGGGCCCGGCATGAGTGATAATAAATATGGCCTTAGGGCTGGTGGTCAATAGGAGTAGTGTGCCTCTTAGTAAGAGGAATAGAACCACATCACTGGTATCACTGGACGAAAAAGTGCCCCATTGTTGGTGTCAGTGGGAGGAATAGTGCCCCAAGGGCCGGATAAAGACTAGCAAATGGCCACATCTGGCCCTCGGGCCGCAGTTTGGAGACCCCTGATCTAAAGGGAACACCTCTAATGTAAAGGAGGGGTTCTGAGGAGAAATGAACTTCATCAATGCAGTTGCGTGCATCATCCCACTCTTGGGTATCCCACTGATATTTATTTTTTTACATTTTAGGCTAGGGAGCCTTTAGATTGAGTACTTTTTAAGGGTGCTGTAACTCAAAAAAGGAGGAATGCTGCACTAAGAAGAAAAGATAATAAGTTGATTTTCATGGTCATTATTCCCTGAGTCTTTTCACTAGAAAATGAAAAGGCTCATTAGCTTACTAGAAAGCAGGGCTTTTTTCAGCGAGAACACAGGGTAGACAGTACTGACTGTATGTAATAGCAAGGGGTGCTGGGGTGTGATGCAGGGTCTACTGATGCTGACTGTTGGGGGATTTATTCTAGATGGAGGGGATCTATTTTTGCATGGAGTCTATTGTTGCTGGTGGAGACCTATTGTTGCTGGTGGAGACCTATTGTTGCTGGTGGAGACCCATTGTTGCTGGTGGAGACCCATTGTTGCTGGGGGTGGGTCTTATGATGCTGGGGGGTCAGTTATTGCTGGGAGAGATATACTGCTGAGGGAGGGGTCTATTGTTGCTGGAGAGTCTGTTGATGTTGGGGGCTGTGGGGAGATCTGCGGTTGGGGGTCTATTGTTGCTGCCGGTGGGATTTTGCTTTGGGTGGTCCATTGCTTGGGGGGGGTCTATTGTTACTGGGGAGTCGGTCTGATGAGCGCCATTGAGAGGCTGGCGGTCCAAAAGGGCCTGGATAAACCACCGGGGATCAAGGTAGCCGGACACCGAGGGATTGATCACCTGTCGGTCGGTACCTGGGTGGCAAGTCGAAGAAGATCCAGACGTAACTCAATTAAGGAGGCATATCTCCAATAATTCAACCCAGAGTGGACCTGTGGCAGAGGTATCTTCTGAGGCTCACTGAGAAGGGTCTGTGGCAGAGACTTTCTCCCAAGTTCAAGTTCACTAAGGAGGGTGTGTGGCAGAGACTTCATCCTATAATTGTCCAAGTGATACTCCGGCTGCCAGGTCAGTGAGGAGGGGCCTGTCCAGGTACACTAAACCCACTCCGGCGGGAGTGGTGAAAAGGAGTGTTACGTTTGGGAGCAGGACTGTTTCCTATCATTACGCCTTAATCTGCTATTCTCCTATCTTCTTCAACTTTACTTTCCTCACCACAAGTTTTACTGTTTTTACCCGGCTGGGTAATAAAGAGCACAGCAAAGAGCACCTGTCTGGACATTCCTTTACTTCTACTACATGCAATATGCATCATTCACCCCTAGGAATTTCAGGGGAGCCACGAGGCAACACGCCACCCAAAAAATCCAGCAGCTCCACCAGGGGCAGTGGTGGAACTACCCGGGTGCTATGGGGCCCGCAGCCGAGTGAGGATAAAGGGGGGGCCCGGTGAGGATGAGAACACTGCCAGCGAGGGGTGCAACGGATCGTGCCTGATCCGCGATCCGAACGGGTCGACCTGTTCGGATCGGCACAGACTGCGAACCGCGGAGCGCACCCCCGCCGTGGCCTTAGGAAAGACCGCGGCTTCGGCTCCGGAGCGGTCGGCCATCTTGGTATACCCGGCGGTGGTTCGAGCTGACGTCATCACCCCTCTGCTATTCCTACCAGAGCGCACGCCGCAATCTATTTTGAATGCATCTGCAAGACTGCAAGTACAGTGAGTTGAATCATGATTGTTGGGCAATGCAAAAACTACTGGCTATTATTACTAATATGTGGGGGCAATGTTATACTACTGAGTGGCTATAGATGTACCTTGAATTTATTATTACTAATGTGGGGGCAATGTTATACTACTGGCTATTATTACTAATGTCATGTGGGGCAATGTTAAACTACTGGCTATTATTACTATGTGGGGGCAATGTTAAACTACTGGCTAGTATTACTAATGTGGGGGCAATGTTGCTGATCCGAAAATGATCCGATCCGTGACTCCTGATTCGAGGATCGATCCGATCCATGAGTTTTTTGATCCATTGCACCCCTACTGCCAGCATGGTCTCCCAGCCAGGGAAAGAGAGAGGAAAGAAAGAGGCGAGCTGTCCGTATCGGCAGAGAGCGGAATTGCCCTCTGTAATAGCTTTCATTAGAACTTCCAGTGATCCCGGGGCTCACGTCACATAGCTCCACCTCTTGGCCCGGCGCCTTTGATAGACAGAACGCCGGTCCAATGCGGGACATGTGATGTCATCAAAGGAGTTGGGCCAAGAGGTGGGGCTATGTGACGATGAGCCCCGGGAAGACTGGAAATCCAAATGAAAGCTATTACAGCGGGCAATCCTGCTCTCTGCTGATCCGGCCAGCTTGCCTCTTCCTCTGCACAGGCAACACTGCATGGGGCACAGGCAACGCTGCATTGACACTAGGGCAGCTGTGGGGGGGGGGGGGGCCCATACAACATTTTGCTACGGGCTTCTGTGATTTTTAGTTACGCCCCTGACTAGGGGGTAATGCTACACAAAAAACTATTTTTATTTAGCATACAACTAGCATAAGTACCTGAATCTGTCTTGATGTCGACCTTCTGCTATCTCCATCAAAACAGCGCTACAACATTAACAGGGAGTGGCTGCCATAGGAGCCCTGCTACATGTACATGTGTTGACAGGGAACATACTGACAGAAGGAGGGGCAGACTGAGCAGAAATGGCGATTTATCAGGATGCCTCCATATTGTTCAAGTAGCAGGATGCAGATGGGGAGGTGACACTTGTACTCTGTAATCATGTGCTAATTCTGTCAGAGCAAGCATGGTCACCCTCTTGTTTGTGTTGTCTAATAGAAGTGTATTAATCACACAAAAGCCCCACAAATGTTTGTAAAAATTAAATCATTTGGAAGATTTTTCACAAAGTTTTTTTTAAAGGTGTATTTCGGCTTTAATAAAGGTGCAGCATAACTTCTAGGCTCCATTCACACCTTGGCGCCATGATTCTGCCCCTCGATTCAGAGAAGCTGAAAATTTGCGGGACGCCCTTGCGATTCCCGCTATATTGAATGGCACCAAACTGCAGTGCGATTTTGCCACGATTGACACCCGACAAATCATGGAAAAATCGCTGTAAAATTGTGCACACAGAATCGCGGGACGCCCAAAAGCAGCACAAGAACTTATTCTGGGCATCGGGCAACCCGCAATTCTGTTTGCACGTTTTTACCGCGATTCGTCGGGCAAAAATAGCGTTGTGATTTGGTGCCATTCAAAATAGCGGGGATCGCAAGGGCGTCCCGCGACGTTTCCAAATCATGGGCAGAATCGCGGCAATTTCACCCACAAAATGGAAGGCCAAGGTGTGAATGGAGCCTTGGACTGTTACCTTTTTTGCAGCAGCCTATGTAGCCGTTTCACAAATATGTGTCTGACAAATGGAAATCTGGTTTCCCCTCATGTTTATAAATGAAAAGCATAGAAATCCAACTAACATTCAAGAACATCATAGAAAGATTTAACTCACCTTCCCCAATTTCTATATCCTTGAATGCAACATCAGAACCAGAATCACTGATCAGCATCTCCCCATTCAGGGTGAACATGATGTTCATTTCAGTCAAGTCGATCATACACCCAACTACATCTCCAGGCTGCCAATTACGTCCAAATGGTTCACTACCAATGTGCCAGCGTTGACCCTGTATAAAATCAAAAACAATATATGTGTGTATATTTAAAAGACCATGCCCCTACACTGCTTGAAACTCCATGTTCCTAGATAAGAGAACCTTCCTGAAGTTTGTTAGTTGTTTAAATAAGCGTGTCATACACATACTATGTCACTACTCACCCTATGGCCATTAAACACATAAGCCAGTTCATCTGCTCCAAGCTCTACGTCTGGTCGCACTTCAGGTCGAGCCCATCCAACTCTCATCTCCCCTGTGGTGACGGCTTCAAACTCAAAGTACCACTTCCCTGACTTCACTGCATAGGACTTCTCGGCTCGGAATATGCGCATTCTCTCAGTACGTGGCTTTGTGATACCTCCCTGGGCACCTGTGAAAGATAGGTCAGGTTAGGGTTTTGCACCACTGTTGTTTTTGCTATCACGCTTAAATCTCAAATTTTAAACAAATGTTTACAAAGATGATTAATAGCCAGAATTTTATGATTTATATTTTCTAATTCAGAATCAAACTTATACTACAAAATGACAAAGAATAAATGTCTTGATCTAGACGAGCAGTCTTCAGACTATGGCCTGTGGGCCTCACTCGGGCTGCTGCTAGGGATAGCATGTAAGTGGGGTACAGCGTTGTGCATCAAAAATAACTCGCACAACCAGTTTAAACAGAAAACTTTAATTAAAGTAAAGCAGCAACAGTTATCAGTAACGCGTTGGGCAAGCTACCCAGCCAGCCACACTCAGTTTCCAATAACGTGCAGAAGTAGGTTCCAGCCAAACCATCAGCATCTGTTGAGAGGATACAGAATGCAGACTGGCTGTCTCGTGCCCGAACAAAAAGGTATCCAAGTGAGATGCAACTCTATGCTTTTCCTCCTCGTCAGGAACACTTTCCCTATCGCTAGTACTGTCCCAAACATATGGGGTAACCTTTCCATACTCCAACCACTCGCATAGAGCATGACAAACTCAGGGGTCATGGTCTTAAATAGACTCTACCACACCCAATATGGCCACCAGCGTGTCACATGGGCAGCAAGAATCCAATTGGATCGCTTCGCCAGTGACTCAGGAAACCATAGAGGAACCCTGTTTCTCATAACTTCCCCTCTCTTGCACTGCCGCTGCGGTTGAGCGCCACCTGCAGTGGAGACAGCAGACTGCACCTGCCTACAGGCATATACTTAATGTGCACAAGATTGATGTTTCAGGTCAGCAGATGCTGCCTGTGAATTCTGCTCCATCCCCACCCCAACATGCTTCAGCACAGGTTTTCCCTTGCTTAGGTGTCATCATCCTTGTTGATTGTTGTTAGGAATGCAAAGCACTTGCTCTGACCAGACCTGCTCCACCTTCTAGCTCCTTCTGTGCTGCTGTAAAGCCTTACAGTGGTAGGGAGGACTCTAATGGGTACCCAAAAATAAGGGAGTATCTTTAGTGAGGACCACGATAAAAGGAAGCACTCTGATGGGGACCCTGAGGTAGGGGGAAGCTTTGATGGGGACCCCGATTTAAAAAGGGACTCTGATGATGACCCTGATGTCAATGGGGACCCTGATGATAGGAAGGACACTCATTCATTTATAACATTATTTTTTTGGCCCACAAAAATAGTGTATGCAAAATTTGCGATCTGGCACATGTTTAAGATGCCTCCCCCATCCCAAATGAATCATGTAAACCGTGTAAATAATGTATCATTCATCTATAATTAATTTGGATCAAATGTATGTTTTTTGTTACATTTGTACATTTTTCAACTGATTATAGATGTAGCACCCTCCTAGGCAGTCAAATTTAGTTCTGTGGCCCTGTAAATCAGCAGAGCAACATTTGATTGCTTTAGCCTTCTCTGGGCTCTACAGGCTGCAAGTTTAGTTGTATTGCTTCCCCCCCTCTTTTGGAGATTTCCAGAATGTAGCTAGTGGGAAAGTCAAATGGGCCTCCAGAATATTTATGTAGCTCCAGCCAATCCCTGGGGAGGTGCACCCAGATAGTGGCTGGGGAGTGCATAAATAGTTTGGATCCTCAGAAAACATTGTTCTTCCTTTCCAGGAGGAGAGGTTCCCAGCCAGAAGGCTGTTGGCCCTTCCTGGCAGTCCAGCTCAAGATGTTGAAAGTTCATAGAGAGCCAAGAGGGGTTTCACCAAGGATCCGGTCTTGAGGCTTACTAAAGAGACTGCCTGTCTGAGTCTGGAGGGAGACATCCAAGCCCGGGACATGAAGTACAAACCTGAGGAAGAGGGATCCTTGTGACTGTTGCTGCTGTTAGCCCCTGGTGCACTAGTATTAAGGCTTGCCTGGCCTGGAACATTGTTTAGGTGTCCCAGTGCTATCCACTTCATGTCCCACTGCCTAAGGGACTGTTTTGAGAAGCCGCTGTAAAAGGTTGTGTAGTGGTATCAGCCAAATGATCAGACCAGTGGTGATATGCAAATTCTGCTTTACTAAACAATGAAGGTCAACATAACATTGCATAGGGGATATCATATGAGCAGGGGAGTACAGCAGTATAGAACAGTAGGGAACACAGTTCAGTTCAGCTTCTGAGAGAGAGCGAGAGAGAAGACACATTTCTCACATGTCCATCTTATGAAGGAATAGGGCAGCCATAGGGCCATCCCACGATAACCCCCCCCCCCCGCTCAACAACTGTGATCCGTGGCCACCCCCTGCTCAACAACTTTGTTCCGTGCCCACTTTGTTCCGCGCCCCCCCCCCCCCGCTCAACAACTTTGATCCGCAGAACCCCCCTCCCGCTCAACAACTCTGATCCGTGGACCCCCCCCCCCAGCTCAACAACTTTGATCTGCACCCCCCCACTCAACAACTTTGATCCGCGCAACCCCCCCAGCTCAACAACTCTGATCCGCGCAACCCCCCCAGCTCAACAACTCTGATCCAGGTCCCCCGTCCCCCCGCTCAACACCTTCGTTTGGGGGGTATGCTCATATGTCCCTCATTCTGAAGTAAAAAAGTTGGGAGGTATGTATATATGCCTTTCCCACTCACACCTGTATATATGCCAGACCCACTCACACCTGTATATATGCCAGCCCTACACAAAACAAAAGTCCAGCAAACAGTTAAGCCTCTTGGCTAGTAAATAGACCTCAAGTCCTGCAGACATACCTCACAGCCTGCTTGTCTCCTTTCTCTGCACCAACAACTGATTAACCCAGGGAAAGACAAATTATACCTCAGGTGGGGAGCAAGTTGTGGCCAGTGCTTAACCCCCGGCATCCTGCTCCAAACATCTCACTGCCACCCATTTACCTTATGAACCGCAAAACCCTATGCGGCAGATGCACTCAATCCAGAACTGTCAGGGGCTGTTCAACTGTCACAATGTTTATTATTCATAAGCAATGTGTCAAAGTCACATGGCGTGAAGAAAAAAAGTTGAAAATATTTTATTCCTGAGGATAATTAAAAAAAAAAAACAACAACATGTACAGATCCGCTTTAACCGCTTGCCGACCCCGGCACAAGTTTTTACGCAGACAGAATGGCGCGGCTGCGCAAATGATCATATATATTTACATCCCCTTATATTTGCCGCTGGCAGCATGCTCGCGACCCTGTCACGAGCTCCGCAGGACCCGCGGACTCTATGTCCACCGGTGTCCCGCGATCAGGTCACAGAGCTGAAGAACAGGGAGATGTCAGTGTAAACACAACATCTCCCCGTCCTTCCCCTGACATGTTACTGATCGTCTGTTCCCTCTCATCGGGAACAGCGACCAATGATGTGTCACTCGTAGCCACTCTCCCTAAAAGCTAGAATCACTCCCTAGGACACACTTTACCCCTTTAGCGCTCCCTACATGTTAACCCCTTCACTGCCAGTGTAATTTTTACAGTAATCAGTGCATTTTTATAGCACTGATCGCTGTAAAAATTACAATGGTCCAAAAATTAAGTCAAAAGTGTCTGCCAGGTCGCAGTTATGATTAAAAAAAAAATTAAAACGCTGATCGCCGCCATTACTAGTAAAAAAAATATATATTAATAAAAATGCTATAAAACTATCCCCTATTCTGTAGACGCTATAACTTTTGTGCAAACCAATCAAATGCTCATTGCGATTTTTTTTACCAAATATATGTAGAAGAATACCTATCGGTCTAAACTGAGGGAAAAACTTTTTTATATATATTTTTGGGGCATATTTACTATAGCCAAAAGTAAAAAAAAAAAAAAAAAAAAAAATCAAAATTGTGGGGAAAAAAAGAACGTCAATTTTGTTTGGGAACCACATTGCACGACCGCGCAATTGTCAGTTAAAGCGACGCAGTGCCGAATTGCAAAAAGCGGCCTGGTCTTTGGGCAGCCAAATGGTCCGGGGCTGAAGTGGTTAAGCTCCTTTGCGTCATTTAAGCTTAAGGTCATGTTGCGTATGGGATTTAGAAGCAGACATTTGTAGTGGTTATAGAAGCTCTCTTTAGTGTTTTTGTTACTAGGGAAAAAATGAATTGCAGTCAGTGAAAGGGCTGAGAGACAACAATTCCAGTGATTTGTAGTTTAGTCACTAAATGATTGACTTTTTGCAGCATTTGAAACTAGAATTGCCAGGCTCAGCAGGTACTTATCTTATTAAATGCAGCAGGAGAGAACCAAATGCACCAACCGTTTGTAGGCGCAAAGAGGACTGTAGTCATGTAAAACAGCAATGGTATCAGAGATATGCAAATGCTACAATCTTTCTTTTAGACATGGCCCTGCATGCACTGCTTTGTACAATGTATATAATAAATATTATAAAGAAAAGAAAATACTATTTTGGCCCACTTAGAGCCACCAATGGCTGTGCAAATTTCAGTTTAACAAGTTTTTCTGTGATATCTTATAACACTTTATAAGAACTATGTGTTTTATAGTGCTTGTATGTGAGCCTGAACCTCCTCGTACAGTAAAACCTTGGATTGCAAGCATAATTCGTTCCGAAAACATGCTTGTAATCCAAAGCACTTGTATATCAAAGCACATTTCTCCATAAGAAATAATGGAAACTCAAATGATTTGTTCCACAACCATTTATTCATAAGTCCTTCAGTTTATAGTCCATATAAAAAGATTATAGCAATGTCATAGGTTGTGTAACCATAAAATGTCCATCCACAAATGGAAGCCTCCACAAGGGGATTAGAAGCAAAATCCAGCAGGAGCTACAGAATAAAAAGGGAAGAGAGGCGTCTCTAAGTGTAGCAATAAGTTGCTAAATATTGTACCTTCATTAAAGCGGGGGTTCACCCTATAAAAAAAAAAAAAAAATTCTTCTAGCAGAACATTAAGCATAGTAGCGTGAGCTACAGTATGCCTGTATTTATTTTTTTGCCCCGTACTCACTGTGCAATCCTGTATTGAAGATTCCGACTCCCCGCGGGGAATGGGCGTTCCTATCCAGAGGGAAGGTGATTGACGGCCGGCTATGGCGCGTCACGCGTCTCCGGAAACAGCCGAAATAGGACTTGGCTCTTCACGGCGCCTGCGCATAGTCTGTGCGCAGGCGCCGTATAGCGCCGTGAAGAGCCGAGACCTACTCCGGCTATCTTCGGGGAGCGTGACGTGCCATAGCCGTCCGTCAATCATCCTCCCTCTGGATAGGAACGCCCATTCCCCACGGGGAGTCGGAATCTTATCTATACGATTGCACAGTGAGTATGGGGCTAAAAAAAAAAATACAGGCATACTGTAGCTCGCGCTACTATGCCTAATTTAATGCTAAAATGTTGGTAATGAGGGTGAACCACCGCTTTAAATGTAACCATATTGATACACTTAGAGGCGCCTCTCTTCTCTTTTACACTCAGTTGTGACATGACGATACTTGTATATCAAGTCAAAATTAAGTAAAACATTTTGCTTGTCTTGCAAAGCGCTCTCAAACCAAGGTTTTACTGTACTTACAGCTCTCTTGGTCAGGTGGCTCAATGTTGTATCCGTATCCCATGAGAGTACGCACAGCTTCACACAAGCTGTCCCTGTTGGTTTTCTTGGTCTTCTCATCCAGCAGAACATATGGGACAAGGCGCGGGTTTCGCTTGTTTTTTATGTCCTGCAATAAAATAAATTAATACAGCTTAGAAATGGTATACAAGAGAACTAAACAATGCTCATCTCTCTGCCAATCTCTTCACTGGTTTCCTCTACCCCACCGTATAAAATTCAAAATACCAACCACAACATACAAGGCCATCAACAACATTGTCCCCAGCTATATCACCAACCTCATCTGCAGATATTGACCAAATTGCTCCTCTTGGCTTATCCCAGGACCTCCTGCTCTCTAGCTCCTGTGCTTGCTTCCAGGACTTTTCCAGAGCCTCTCCCATCCTTTGGAACTCCCTACCCTAGTATGTCAGGTCAGCCCCTACTCTGTCCATCCTTAGGCGATCCCTCAAAATTTACTTATTTAGGGAGGCCTACCCCACCTCCACCTACTAACCATACCCGAGCCACCTAAATCAGATCACCCCCTGCAGCTATTACATTTTATTTTACCTTTTCCTCCCTTTAGATTGTAAGCTCCACAAGCAGAGCCCTCCTGTCTCTTCTGTATTGAACTGTATTGCAATTGTACTGTCCCCTCTCTACACTGTAAAGCGCTGTGCAAACTGTTGGTGCTACATAAATCCTGTATAATAATAATGCTTATCTAGAGATCTCTCTCAATAATTCTTTAATATTCTGACCACCAGCTGTATGTCTGAATTGGACCATCTTCTTACAAACTAGATATGTGCACTGCCAAATATTTTTTTATCATTAAATCCGGTCATTTAGCTATGATCAAAATTTTCAAAAATCACGAAATTCGAAAGAACGAAAATATAAAAAATTATAAATAACTAATAATAACCATTAAATTATAGGTATTTAAATTTTCTTTCAAATTTGGCTGTTAGTCAACGTAACGAATACAAATTTATCCGAAGTTACAAATTATCTGAAATAACGAATGCCGCATCTAAACAAATGGAACGGAATGAATAATAATACAATTTTATTATTATTATTATTTATTGTTATTATTTTGTTACGTTCTATATATTTAGATACGGCATTCGTTATTTTCGATAATACGTAACTTTGGATACATTTTTATTCATTACGTTCTATAACAGTCAAATTTGAAAGGAAAGTCCAATACCTATGATTTAATAGTTAAGCTATTATTATTTCGAATTTTCGAATGTTTGGATTTTCATTCTTCAGAATTTACGTACTTATTTTCGGATTTTCGAATATTCAAATTTACGAATATTTGGAAAAGTTCGTTAAACGGGTTTCCGTTAATTCGGACATTTCCAAATGAACACATTTTTTGAAATTCATAAAAAAAAAAAAAAACGAATTCGGAACGAAACAAATTGCACATGTCTATTACAAACGCTCAGTGCAGAAAAATAGCGCACGGAACTGCATCTGGTGTGAACTAGCACTCACTGTCATTGTTTAGGGGTGTGCATGCATAACCATTGTAAAGTAAGCTAGCTTTATAATTAAAGCATATCTAAACCCATAGGCAATGTAATATATTGCAGCTTGCCAATCCTTAGAGGAGCTAACCTTACCTTTGCTTCGCTCGCTGGCACCTGAATCTTCTTCTTGTCATTGGCTGGCTTCAGCATGACGTCACTCTTACGCATGTACAGTACAGCAGTCAGTCATCCTGGCACACAGAGATAGTGCCAGCAGGGTAAGCTGATCTGTGGGTCTCAATTTACTTCCCGGAGAAGACAGTGAGCAGTAGGCAGGCAAGTGTATCTTTATTGCAGAAGAGACATTGCATGTCTCTTCTGCAATAAAAACACACTACACACTACCACCAGACCCTTATCCGAGCATGCAGCCCGAGAAGTCAGGAAAGGGGGCGAGCGAGCGCCTCCCCACCTAGACCATACCAAGCCACATGCCCTCAACATGGGGGGGTTGGTGCTTTGGGGCAGGAAGGGCACTGCGCCCCCCACCCCAAACACCTTGTCCCCATGTTGATGAGGATAAGGGCCTCTTCCCGACAACCCTCGCCGTTGTTGGTGGGGTCTGCGGGCAAGGGGCTTATCGGAATATGGGAGCCCCCTTTAATAACGGGGGCCCCCAGACCCCGGCCCCCCACCCTATGTGAATGAGTATGGGGAAAACACAGGTTCTTAAAATTATTTATTAGGCAACTCCGGGGGTCTTCTTCCGACTTCTCCCGCTATCCGGTGCCTTCTCCGCGCTCTCCGATTCTTCTCTCACCCGATGAACGAGAGAAGAACCGGAGAGTGCGGAGAAGACGCCGGAGAGAGCGGAGAAGTCGGAAGAAGACCCCCGAAGTCGGAAGAAGACCCCCAAAGTCGGAAGAAGACCCCCAAAGTCGGAAGAAGACCCCCAAAGTCGGAAGAAGACCCCCAAAGTCGGAAGAAGACCCCGGACCTGCCTAATAAATTATTTTAAAAACCTGTGTAGTGTGTTTTTTTATTGACACTTTTCCCCCCCCAGGTGAATGGGTAGGGGTACGATGGGCTCTTGTCCTCATCAACATGGGGATAAGGTGCTTTGGGGTGGGGGGTGCAGTGCCCCCCTGCCTCAAAGTACCAACCCCCACATGTTGAGGGCATGTGGCCTGGTATAGTCTATGACCTCTCTTTCTTGACCTCTCGGGCTGCGTGCTCGGATAAGGGTCTGGTATGGATCCTGGGGGAACCCCAACGACGTTTTTTTTTCTCGGTGTGGGATTCCCTTTGAGATCTATACCAGACCGAAGGGTCTGGTATCATCCTGGAAATAAACCTCACGCATTTTTTTTTTAAATTTCCGCCGGGTTCCCCTTCAAGTTTCTCCGCACACAAGTCGCCCCGCAAGTCAGATCATCTTGATCCGACTTCTGGTGCGACCTCTATTCAAATCAATGGGCTCCCATAGGAAACCATTGGTTTTGAATAGAGAAAGAAACACCGGACAAGGCTTAACACAGTGTTAAGCCTCGTTAAATCGCATTTAACACCCTTTGCCGGCATCTGACGTCTTTACAGCTCTAATGCTGGAGCTTCAGAACGCACTGATCCTGTTTTTTTTTTGCAGCTTAAAAACAGCTCAGTCATTTACAGCTCAAAATCATCATGGTGGGCATGAGGCCATAGGCTAACATGGAGAGCCATTTTTAAGCTGCAAAAAACGCTCATAAAAGTGGCTATAAAAACGTGGGCATGAGGCCTAAAACATGAAGTGTGTTAATGGCCGGATCACCAGTTGAAAATAAAATAATAAAAAGAAAAACGAATGCAGCCACCACATCTAAAAATTTAAAGGTTTAATATATTAAACTTTTTTTTTTTTTTTTTGATACGCTTTAAAGTAGATCTACAGCCAATACGTTTTATTTTTCATTTGGGATAGAGCAGGTAATGGTTAAAGCACAATTAAAGTCCCCATAGTTATTACTGTGATGCAGTCATGCTGTACATACAATAAATAAAAAAGCCGCACTACTATACTACTCAATACATCCTGCAATACATGTGCTGATAAATGATATTGTATATGTGAATTACCACCACTATACTGAGAGCTAAATGATTGTAATTAAAGTGTTACTAAACCCAGGACCCTGCATTCACTATATCTGGTCTCCCACAGTACACAGAACATGGAATTGCAATTACCGGTATTATAGTAAATATAAACTGCTAAATACCCTTTCTCACCAGCAGTATATAGCAGTCTTGTGACTTCTTTTAGTGTCTGGTTAAATCTTGTATGAGGCGTTTACATTCTGCACTGACTGTGCTGTCAGAATACAGGACCCCTGACCCTCTGTCTGCACCAGTGCTGATTGGCCCTGTGTTGATCACATGCACCCTCCCAAGAAAAAAAACTCTCTAGCAATACACACCAAAAGCATGTGCAACCTGTCCCCTTGATCTGTATTATCAGGAAATATATTGGGGACAGTGGAAGAAGGTGAAGATCAGAAAAGACAGGATCAAACAGCTTTTTTTTAACACAATGCAGAGGATATCCCCTTAGGTTCCACAGTGAGTATAACAAGCATGCTTTCTTGCATATACAGACCGATTTTACTGCTGCGGGTTTAGCAACACTTTAAAACACAATGTACACATAAACAGCAGCCCAGGTTTCCAGCGGTTTGACCTTTCCCCCTGCACACTGTTGCAATCAACATCGTTGTTTCTAACATATTTCCAACCTTAAAAAACTGCCTCTTCGCAGTACAATGCAGAGTCAGACTGCTGCGCGCTGTGTGAGAGTAAAGCCTCGTACACACAATTGGATTCTGCAGACAAAGCCTTGGACTTCTGTCTGAAGGGCATTGGCCGTGAACTTGTATTGAATACAAAACGGCAAAGAATTGTCAGCCAACAAACACAAAACTATGTGTTTTTTCAGCTCTTTAGCGCCACCCTTCAGGCAATTTCTGATAAAGTTGTGTTATGGTGAACATTGGTTCGGTGCATGTGTGTTTGTACTTTGGATTTTTGTCCGACGGACTTGTGTAAACACGATCAGAAAATCCGTCAATTGTCCAATGGAGCATTCAAACGGTCGGATTTTCCGACAACAGCCTGTCATCACACAATTCCCATCAGAAAATCCGATCGTGTGTACGGGCTTTTCCAGTTCTCTCTGTTGCGATCTGAAAAGCCCCCTTCTGTATTGGACCAACTGTTTTTATAATCAGCAGTGAGAGAGAATGATTTCAATGACTTCAGTGTTTCTGCGGTGATTGAGGATTAAATACTCCACAGTACTTGCAGCTGCATAGGTTAGTAAAGGTTTGTTTTAATGTACATTTACTGCATAGTGACAAAATTTAATACTTGGAAGCCCATACAGGAATATGCCTTGGCACAAATTCACTTTACCTGCATTATACTGTATGTCCATCCTTGCTGTACTCGGTCTCTTGCCCACACATTGTGCCCATTCTCTGCCAGTTTGTCCACCAAGGTGTTCTGAGCTGGTGTCAGTTTGACATGGGAAAGATCAAGGGGAGCTGGTTTATATCCATTGGACATCATGTACCTTTATAGTGAAATAAAAAATAAATGGTTACATGTCACCGTTTCTAACCCTCTACTCATTATAACTTTGAACTTTTGGCTTTAAAATTGTCTGAAGGTAAAGATAAAGTAACACAGTTATTACATGTTTAATGCAGGTATGAAAACCAAATGAAATAAAATTTCAATTAGCAGCTCTTAGCTACAAAAGGTCCATTATGATCTTATAGTCAGCAGTTATCTGATACTTACGTTTTGGGAAGTTTTATCTTTTTCAGGTTTTCTTCTGCTTTTTCATCTGCCATTCCAACATGGCAACCCAGAGCCAAGAGTGTTCTGCAGAGAGGAGGATAGAAGACAGTATTGTAGGAAGGGCATTAAAGACAGTTTTAAATCTTCATAAAATGATTAGGGCATACATGTAGTATTATGAAAGCATGGTTTTATGTTGAGTATGGCTAGGGTTAGGCAGGCCATACACAGTGCGCATTTCTTTCTTGCAATCACCGGTTGCAGTAAAGATATTTGCACGATTTCCTCATCAACACACACAGTGCTGACAGGGGAATCAATCCCTCCTGCTGAGTAATTGTCTGCTCCCGGCGGGGACGGGCAGGGGAAGCTGTCCCCGCCGGGAGAAGACACTGAATTTTGCTGGCGGCTATAGCAGCCGCTAGCGAATCCGGCAGGCTGGTTGTACCCAAGTTGATCGACTTGGTACAATCAGCCTGCCCATTAATGGTTCAAACCGTGTATGGCCAACCTTAGACTGTGATCATTAAAATGTATATTTCTGCTGACCATTATCTTAATAACATCACATTGATTTCATTGTACTGTACAAGAGGCGACAGCCAATCCAATTAAAAAACAGTTAAAAATATTATAGTACAAAACACCAGCTCCTGGACTGCCCAGTAAGATGTCAACCATAGATTGTAATGGCACAGTTCAAAACACTGACATGCAAGCATGTGGAGGTCTGGCCTGAACAGCGCCTGACCTCACAAATGCACTTCTGGAAGAATGGTCAAACATTCCCATAGACACTCCTAAACCTTGTGGACAGCCTTCCCAAGAGTTGAAGCCGTTATAGCTGCAAATGGCGAGCCAACTTAATATTGAACCCTATGGACTAAGATGTGGAGGTCTTAATCCAGGGCTCAAGTCCTGCGGGAACGCGTGGGAACGGAGTTCCTGCACTTTTTTCACAGCAGGAACTCCGTTCCCTTTGCAGGACTAGAGCAGCCGAGCCGCCCGAGCCAATCCTTCACTAAGCGGCGATGCCCAGCTCGAGTCACTGTCAGGGGCAGGCGAACCTTAGTAATCCTTTATGTTACTGGCCGCTTCCTGTATATGGATTCATCGGGTAGTGTGCGGGTATTCCGTCACTTCCTCAATGCCGCAATGTCTCCTGGGAGCTTTTGTCATTGTTCCCAGGAGATATTGCGGAGGTCTGCCGCAAGTTATTGCGATATTTAGAAAGAACATGCGGTTTAGTAATTATGCATATGAGCGTATCATTTTTTTTTTTTTGGTGGAGGAGTGGATCTTGGGGGGAAGTTCCCAGACTTTTTTCCCCAGGACTTGACCCCTGTCTTAATCTGCATGTATGTTTCAGGTAATATAAAGGGCATTGGGTCAACACGACAGCCAGGGATCTCGCCTTTTCAATTTAAGAGGTCAGCAATTGAAACCTATATATTTCCTTGGTACAGGTCTATTTTGACTCTCAGCTGTTATCCCCAAGTTCTATGTACATACTTCAAGGTCTCTCCAGACATGAGCAGGTTGTAGTTTCTCTCTGGTTCCGGCAGACTGTGAAAATCAAGAAGACATGGATGCAGTCTCTTGTTATCATCCCGAATCTGTAGAAAAAACAAGTGTTGGTGTGTGGACCTTCCAGCGGATTTCAGAGATAAATTGACAAGAACTGTATCTAATGTACTTTGTTAATCTAATACAATTATGAATAGTGTCTGCTGGCACAGGTTATGCTGGAGGCCTACCAGACAGTGTCATTTGTCTATGGAGTTAAGCTGCCATCTACTGGTGGATATGGGAAGAAGTGTTCACGTAGCATATAAAATTATCGGCCAGATTTATTCTTTGTTTATTTTCTCCTTTTAGAACTTGTGTCATTTTAATGGGAGCTATACATGCTTCCAATCAATCTCTCCCAATAGAAATAACTGATCTATAATTGACAACTCATTTGATTGATATGGCACACACAAGGAAGTGGAATTTGCATGATAATTGGAAAAAATTCAACCCCAGTTTCAAATAAGTTGGTACGCTGTGTAAAATCTACATGAAAACAATGCAATTATTTGCAAATCTCATAAACCCATATGTTATTCACAATAAAAAGTGTATCAACTGTTTAAACAAAGAATTTTACAATGAAAAAAACAAGGTAATTTTGAAACTGATGGCAACAACATGTCTCAAAAAATGTTAGGACAGGGCAACAAAAAGCTGGCAAAGCAAGTGGTACTAACAAGGAAGAGCTGGAAGAAAAATTTTCAACTATTTAGGTTAATTGGCAACAGGTCAGTAACTGATAAATGATTGGGTATAAAAAAAAACATCAGAGTGTCTCAGAGGTAAAGATGGGCAGAGGTTCACCAATCTGTAAAAAGCTGCATCTAAAAATCGTCTAACTAAAAATACTAAAGTACTGGCTCCAAGATTAAACAAAGTTATTTCCTCCATCATTCACTCTGATCAATCAGGCTTTGTGCCGCAAAAATCAACTGCACATAATTTGCATAGGTTGTTCATCAACCTCCAAGCCAGTGCGGACAACATTGGAGATAGGGCACTGCTGTCCCTTGATGCCCACAAGGCATTTGATAGTGTTGAGTGGCAGGCTCTCTGGTCTACCATGCAAAAATTGAATTTGGGGACACGTTTCTGACATGGGTACAGTTGCTTTATAGCTCCCCCAAGCAGCCATTAGAGAGGTGGGTTGGTTGTCAGAGTCCCTTTCTTTGTATAGGGGCACCCGTTGTCCCCTCTCCTGTTAGCAAACGTCATCGAACCATTGGCCGCCCTGATACGATCTGGCGCCTCCATTTGCAGTTTTAAATATGGTAACATGCAGGGTAGGTGATAGAAATCATGGGGCCCGTACACCCTACCCAACTGGGCCCACTTCAACCCCACCCCTGGTCCTGCCCTTGGTCCCTCTTTCAACCCCACCCCTGGCCTCTCCCTAGACCCCGCCTTAAAACAAAGTGCAGGTTTGTCTTCAAGTGACATTTACCACTGCAGACAGTGTCACCCATGCTGCCAATGCCATAATGTACTGCAGGCAGTGCCACCCATGCCATAATGCCATTGACAGCATGGGTGGCACTGTCTCTGCAGGCAGCACATGCGTTACGACCCAGAACGCATATGCTGCCTGCAGACAGCGCCACCTATGCTGCCAATGCCATAATGTACTGCAGACAGTGCCACCCATGCCGCCAATGCCATTGGCCGTACAGAGCAGAGAGCCAAGAGCGGAGGGAAGGCATAATGCAGGACGCTGGCCGGAACTTGAGCCAGCACGAGAAGCGAGCGCAGAAGAGACATTCTTCTGCATCCGAAATAGAAAAAATAGTCGCTCCCTGCCAACCACAAAAACACTAGTATGGAGATAGCAAAAAAAAAAAAAAGTGGGTCATGGCTGGAGGAATTTATTTTTTTGTTCTGCATGCATTCGTTCTCTGTTCAGTTTGCCCAGGCCCCCCTGCTGGCCAGGCCCGGTACTACAGGGCCAGTTGTACTGGCCTTTCAGCGGTCCTGGTAACATGCAAGAAAATATTATGCTCTACGCGGGTGACACTAAGCTGCTGCTTGGTGGCACAGGGGATTCTTTGCATCGGGCTATGTCTGTAGTTAAGGTTTATGGAAAATACTCTGGCCTGGAGGTTAATTGGACGAAACCTTCAGTTACGTTGCTGATAACCATTTTTGAAAACAGTTTGCTGTGCCATCCAAAAATGCAAGGTTAAATCTCTATCATGCAAAGAAGAATCCATATCTAAATATGATCCAGAAACACCACCATCTTCTCTGTGTCAAAGCGCATTTAAAATGGTATTTGCACAGTCTCATAGGGAAACATGAACATATGATGCTGGGGGGGAGGGCATCACATAGAATTGTCTGGTGTCAGCATAGACAGTCAGAAGTAACTGGTGCAGATAGCAGAAGAATGGGAAAGGAGATAGAAATCACACTAGGGTGTCCGTTTATGAAGCAGTGAAATCTATTCACTGCTTCTTTCTCCGGCATTCACGGTGAAGATTTTTCTCCTCTGGTGCCTGTTTATGAAGCGGAGAAGATCGCTTCACCCTTGGAGGAGTGAAGTGATCTTCCAACGCTTCAAACAGTGGAGAACGGACCAGAAATTCACAGAAATACGGAGATGTCAGTTTATTGAGCAGTGATAAATTATCACCGCTCAGTTCACTGAAAGACATGTGGTTAATGTAATTAAAATAATGAGTCCCCCTGCATAATATATATATATGTATACACACACACATTGTATATACATGTACATGTATACATTATATATATTTATGTATATATATGTATACACATAAAAATTACAGGGGGACATGGTTACAGTGTTGGGGGGTCTGAACGAGGTTGAAGGAAGACCTGTGTGAAGTTGGCACCCCATGTTTGTAAAATCTGAATAAAAATATATCATTCGTTTGTGCTGGTTTGTGCCGCTAAAACGAGCGTTTGTGCAGGTTTGGTTTCTGAGATATTAAACATTCAATTTAATGCAAGCCCCGCCCACTTTGCACCCCATGTTGCTGAATTAAAAAAAAACTGCGCCATTCGTTTGTGCCGCGTTTGTGCTGGTTTGTGCCACAAAAATAAACGTTTGTGCCGCTTTGGTTCCGGAGATATTGAGCGTTATATTTTCTGTAACCCCGCCCACTTTGCACCCCATGTTGCTGAATTTTTAAAAAAACGGCGCCATTCGTTTGTGCCACGTTTGTGATGGTTTGTGCCGCAAAAAGAAACGTTTGTGCCGCTCAATATCTCCGGAACCAAAGCGGCACAAACGTTTCTTTTTGCGGCACAAACCAGCACAAACGCGGCACAAACGAATGGCGCAGTTTTTTTTTAAATTCAGCAACATGGGGTGCAAAGTGGGCGGGGTTACAGAAAATATAACGCTCAATATCTCCGGAACCAAAGCGGCACAAACGTTTCTTTTTGCGGCACAAACCAGCACAAACGAATGGAATATTTTTATTCAGATTTTACAAACATGGGGTGCCAACTTCACACAGGTTTAGCCTAGGTTCACACTGCTGCGAATTCAAAATCGCGATTTCGCCGCGATTTTGCCGCTATTTCGGCCGCAATTTCATGTAAATCGCGGCCCGAAATCGCAAAAAGTAGTACAGGAACTACTTTTTGAAATCGCAGATGCGGCGTCGCACTGATTAGGACAGTGCCATTGCCGACAATTGCCGCAGATTTGAGATGCGATTTGACATGTCAAATCGCATCTCAAATCGTTCCTAATCCTACCCAGTGTGAACCAGGGCTGAAGGAAGTTAAAAATCTTCCTCCTTCCTCCTCAGAACCCCCGGGATTCCCTCTTCACTCCCCGCTTCACCACCTCTGAGCTGGTGAATCAGGGAGTGTGAATTCTGACACAGATCACCAGTGAAGAGCTCAGATCACAGCTTCATAAACTGGCCGTTTCTGTGTCAGTCTATGAGACTTCACTGTGTGTAGAGATAATCTGCAGGAGAACAAGTTCAAACACTTCTCCCCCCGATTATCACTGTTTCATAAACTGTTTATGGGCTGTGATCAGTGGTGATCCCTGGGATCACCGCTCTTCACTGCTTAATAAACGGACACCTAGGTGTTTTGTATAGAAGCAGAAGTACACACTATAGGATATTCCTTGTTAATTTTACACTTCAGAGGTTCACAACCACTTTAAATTGTTGACATGTATACGAATGCAACCATTTTTACACTCACTGTTATCATTCTACAAATGCTACCTTTTTTGGGGGGGGGGAGGGTTAAGGGGTCACAATTTAACAAAAGAAAAATAAGTGTGTTATGGAATACATACAGGTCCATAAGTCCATCCTTGTTCAATTCTAGTAAGGGCCCACAGTTCATGTATGTTCTCCGCTAACTTTTCACGGATTCGTTCTAAGTGAGGAGGAAGGACAATCTGTACAAGGAGATAAACATTGTATGTGAGAACCATGCCAAAGTTCTTAAACAGGAGTTCAGTTTTGACTCAGCAAGATTTAGTTCTGTAATGATGGTGTCATGATCGGTACAGAATGGTGATGTCATCACACTGGTCCAGGTGACACTATGTTTGAGTGTCGAGAATTTTCTAAACATGAGTTTGCTTTAAAGGATATCCAATTTGGGGAAAATCATTAAAAGATATGTTTTTTATTATAATATAAAATATTTTGCCTTGATTCTCCCCGCTTACCTGCACAGTGTCCACAGGGCAGGGGACAAAGGAGGTGTGGCAGAGGCATTTAGTGGGCCCCAGGAGATTACGAATCTCATCCACATCATGTTTGTATTCTTTGATTGGCTCCACCCTCATACGATCCCGAGGCAGTAGTGCTTCATAGGCTGGTGCGTAACCCGGAGGTGGGAGGAACTTGAATTCACCATGACGACCTCCCAGAAGGAAACGAATTCTGAGGACAAAAAAATACAACCTTTAGAATGGCAGCAAAGTCAGTAGGGTGCTAATGATGTTAGAAAATGCTTTTCTCCTTACTTCATTCCAGGTGAGAAGCTTGCAACTGGGAAGAAGAGCCCATCCAAGTTAAAGTTCTCAAACATGCCCTGTACTGGGTGCCCATTGAATCGGAATGAGATGCTTGGTACGGTCAAATCCAGGCAGCAGCTGACCACATCATCAGCTGTTAACAAGTGTTGGTTGTGGGAGGCTACAGCCCTGCACACCCGACCTGTTATGGAATACATATAAGAAAATATTGATGGATAAACAATACATGGACATTGATGCTTCAGTCATTGGACAATGATAACTAGATAGGTCCCTATACAGGAGATTTCCCATCACTTCTTTTCATGATGGTGATGGGTTGTAAAAAAAGCTGTTCTACAGGAACATAGATTGTATTAAAAGTTAACAGTTCCAACCCTTCCCTGCTCTTCCAAAGCTGAAATCAAAGTTTAAGTTAGAGTTGGGCTATAAACAACTTGCCAAAGAGGACCTGAGAGCTCAAATGTCTAACTGGGACCTTGTAGTACCTGGGCATGCCACAGAAGCTGTTCTTGATGTTCACCAGCTAGGTTCTGAAGAAGCATAAAAAATACCAGCAGTCATCAGTATGGCCTGTTGAAAGGAGAACCCTAAGAAAGCTGAAGCAAAGCATCTGTAATGGCAAAAACTGTGACTATAGCCCGGATTCACAAAGCACTTACGCCAACGTATCTCGAGATACGCCGTGTAAGTGCAAATATGCGCCGTCGTATCTATGCGTGGACTCTGAAATCAAGATATGCCTGAAAATAGGCTTCACCCGACCGATGTAACTTTCCTACGCCGGCGTAGAGTGGATGCATATTTACGCTGAACGTATTTGGAGCACCCGTTGATTTTCTATTCACATATGCAAATGAGGGAGATACGCCAATTCACGAACGTCCGTCCGTCCGACGCAGTGCGCGTAAAGTCCTACGTCCGGCGTAAAGTTATGCCCCATAAAGCAAGTGTAAGTCAGCAGCATCCATGCAAATGGCTGCACCAGGGAACACAAGCTGACGTATTTTACGTAGTTTACGTAGGACGTGAATATGACTAGGCGTAGGTTACGTTCACTCCGTAGGCAGTGATCCGGCGTATTTTAGGGAGTAGTTCCGACGTGATTCTGAGCATGCGCACTGGGTTGTGTCCACGGGACGGCGCATGCGCTGTTCATTTTAAGAATCTGTCTGAGACTCAGCCCATCATTTGAATGGGGTCACACCTCATTTGCATGGCTCACGCCCACTTCCACTTATGACGACTTACGCCTAAGAAACCCAGCGCAGATTTGGCAGCACTGGCTTTGTGAATCCAGTGCTTGCCTCTCTGCGCTACGTCGGCGTAGCGTAAAGGAGATACGCTACGGCGGCATAAATATGCGCCGATGTATGTGATTCCGTGCCTATGTGTTTGCCCGCTTATGTCTCACTGAAGGGAATGGTTGCCTACTGTGAAAGAAAATGCACCTCAGTGTTTTGCAGGGAGGAATGGAATGTTGAGACATTGCTTCCAATGATGTTTGGAAAGTAGAGGACAGTAAAAAGAAAGATAGCGCTGAACCCAAAGGGTTTACTTACTGGTTTTGTTATCCTAAGGTATTGATGTTGGTGTAAATGATCTGCTTCCTAGAAAGGCAGCTTCTACACTCCAGAGGATCTCCACAGTCTCCTTGGCTTGTAGTGTAATGTAACAAGAATTGAAATTGAAGCTTCACACCACTGCTAAGAGGTCCAGATACAACTTTATTCCACGGTGGCTGCCAAACAAGCTTCTGATAAGGCTTGTGCTTGTAGTTCACATTGGAAAAAATACCATTGTAGGTCCAGTTTACTTCTGGCTTGTTCACATTGCTGCCAATCAAGCCCTGATGGGGCACTTGGATCATTAAAACATGTTGGATACTTTTTATGATTGTATTCATGACTTTTAATGGATTAAAGCAGTATCTGGACCTCTTAGCAGTGGTGTGGCACTTCAATTTAAATTTGAGTTACATGTTTGGAAAGTATACCATTATAAACTGTTTTCTAGATTATATTCCCTCAGTTGGCAACTGCTATGGCATATCTACTGGGCTTTTTTATTACAGTTATAATGGGGACAGTAAAATGTTGTTCAATATTTACGCTTTATCTTTTAGGACCACAGTAGACATTGAAGAATAAATGAAAGTTGAACTCCAGGCAATTAGCTAATTGCAGACACATGTGTCAGCACCTTGACAAAGGCCCCTTTCACACTGGAGTGGGAGGTGCGTTGGCAGTAAAGCGCCGCTATTTTTAGCTGCGCTTTATCGACAATTTTGCTGCGCTATTCGGCCGCTAGCAGACGGTTTTACCCCCACTAGCGGCCGAGAAAGGGTTAAAAATCGCTGCAAAGCACCTCTGCAGAGGCGCATTGCTGGCGGTATAGCCGGGGTGTCCCATTGATTTTTAATGGGAGGGAGCGGTGGAGGAGCAGTAAACACACTGCTCCAAAGATGCGGCTAGCAGGACTTTTTTTTACCGTCCTGCTAGTGCACCACTCCAGTGTTTTAAAAAAGCCCTCGGGTCTTTAACACTGGAGACACAGCAGCGGCTGTTTAGGGTCGGCTTGCAGGCGCTATTTTTAGCACAATAGCGCCTGCAAACTGCTCCAGTGTGAAAGGGGTCTTAGGAAAATATCCAACCATAAATCTATTAGACCCCTTTCACACTGGAGCGGTTTGCAGCTGCTATTGCACTAAAAATAGAGTGGTCACTAGCAGGACGGTAAAAAAGTCCTGCTAGCTGCATTTTTGGAGCGGTGTGTATACCGCTCCTCCACCGCTCCCACCCATTGAAATCAATGGGACACCACTGCCATACCGCCGGCAATGCGCCTCTGCAGAGGTGCTTTGCGGCGGTTTTTAACCCTTTCTCGACCACTAGCGGGGGGGTAAACCCCCCCGCTAGTGGCCGAATAGTGCCGCAAAATTGGCGAGAAAACGCTGTTAAAAATAGTGGAGCTTTACCGCCAACGCACCCCCCGCCCCAGTGTGAAAGGGGCCTTTAGCATAGTCCCATTTTCTGATTAGTGATCTCGGACTCACCTGACCACAGATGAAGACCATCAAAAGCGAAGGAGTACAAATCATCACCGGCTCCATTGGCTCCCCAGCCTTCCCCTGCACCAGGGTACGGGCTGTAGCCCTCAGTCAGTGCCCAACCAACTCGAAGGTGAGTAGCCTCAGAAGTTACAAAGGGTTCCACATGATCTACAATCAATTCAAAATACCACTTTTTGAACTGAGTGGAACCTTCACATGTCCCCAAGAAGACATTGGGTCTCATGCTGAAATAAAAAAGAGAGGCAATATTAGTAGGGAAATACTACGCATATAGTATATTATTTTCGAATGCTTGCTTTCATACACACCTGAAAAACATTAGATTACACACCTGTTTGATTAAAAGTTCCTAAAACATTACACTAGTCAAAATTGTTATTTGTAAGAGCTACTGTAAATCTATAAAGTGATCATTTTGGCTCAACTATGGGCTTTAATGTATCCACTTTAATGTGATTAAATATTTTTAATAGGTAGTAAACAAGCTTTAAAATAATGTTATGTTATATCCCCACTCCACACTTATGGTGCTCTCCTTTCCCCAAAGCAAACTTAATTACACTCACCAGTGATAAATAATGAACAATTAAAGCAGTCACATTTAAAAAACATCCTGTATAAAATTTTACAAATTAGGCTAATCCTACACAGCGCTTATAAAAAAAAAAAAAAAAAAAAAGTTATTCTTAGTAACGAATCCCTTGGTGAAACAAAACAAGCCTGCAAAGGGATATAGGGGGCTTTCCTAAAATAAAGGGTACACAGTATCTGTTTTATGGAGAGTGCACTTAAAGCGGTTTTAAACCCGCGATTATTTTTATTTTTTTTCACCTGAAAGGCAAAAGCCATAATGAGCTAGTATGCACCGCATATTAGCTCATTATGAAATACTTACCTCGGAACGAGGTGAGCGGAACTTACCTGGTCCACACCGAGCGACATGTCATCTTGACTCGACGCGTCTTCCGGGTATCGCCGATCCAGCGCTGTGATTGGCTGGCATGCGCGCGGGAGACTTCAATTTGGCAAGGTCCGGGGGCTGCCGGTCCTTTAGCCGAGGATCCCCGCTGCGCATGCGCCGCTGCAATGCGGGGGGAATATCTCCTAAACCGTACAGGTAGAGATATTCTTTATACCTACAGGTAAGCCTTATTATAGGCTTACCTGTAGGTAAAAGTCATAAAGTGGGGTTTACAACCACTTTAAGACATTTTTGGTAAGTGATAGACATGTGCATTCGTTTTCATTTTCGTCCGAATTTCAGCTATTTTCGTTATCGTTTTAACAAACAATGACGAAAGCACAGAAAAAACGAAAACCGAAAGATCTGACATAAACAAATGCTTTATTTTCGTTTTTGTTGCAGTCGAATGTGCCTAACCTTAACTCTATTAGTCCAATATTATTCTACATAAAGAGAAAAGATTCGACATAGAGAGAAAAGATTCGACATTATAGAGACATGAAGAAGAGTCGACATAGAGAGAAAAGATTCGACATAGAGAGACATGAAGATTCGACATAGAGAGACATGAAGATTCGACATAGAGAGACATGAAGATTCGACATAGAGAGACATGAAGATTCGACATAGAGAGACATGAAGATTCGACATAGAGAGACATGAAGATTCGACATAGAGAGACATGAAGAGTCAAAATTTTTATCTATCGAATCTTCTTTTTTTCTTAGAACATTCGACAGACACCATAAGCCTTCAATGACAGGTTCGACCTTAATTTGGATTTTCGGACAAATGCATTTTTTTAACGAAAAACAAAATAAATAAAAACGAATTTCGAGAGTAACTAAATAAATTTATTTTTCGGACGAAAACGAAATTCCAAAACAAAATATTTCAGTGTGGACATGTCTAGTAAGTGAAGAATGTAAAAGATTTTTTACAGCTTGCATGATTTCGAATTGTAACAATACTTCGAATGCAGCAAGTCTATATCCCTCTAAAAGCCAAAGAAAGCTAATCACCTGGTGACATAGTTGACCATTCTGGTCTGGAGAAGGAGATCTCTTCGTGGTAGCAGGTTCTCCGTGATAAGATTCTGATTGGATCTTACAGCTACGCCATTACATACACAGAGAGAACAGAGGACATCCAGAACCTAAGGGAAATCAAAAAAATTAAAAATAATAAAAAAAGTGTTGGTTGATGCACAAAGTAACAAAAAGCTGCATCCCAGCCAATCTATGTATTATTAGCTTGTAGCAGTTTTATGGAAGACTATGTAACACTTGTGCAGATTGTGTTGCTGTACAAGTGCGTCTGGAGCTGGTGGTGTGTATCATCTCTTACAAAAGGCAATGTGCAGTCATTCTTGGTAAACAATCACCTTTTATTAGACTAACCAGAACTTTGTTGATCCTCATGTGGTTTAACCTCCCTGGCGGTATGATTCTTTCAGAAAAAAGGTGCTGAAAGCGGTACCATTATTTGCAAGGAAATTTGGCGTTTTATACTGTAGGCCTGTAATTCTTAGCAATAACTCACTTAAATCTGTCCAAACAAGAGTATTGTAGGGATCCCGGGTATGAAATTTTTTTAAAAACAAAATTATAAATTATAATATAATAAATAATTATAAATAATTATAACAAATAATATAATTATAATAAAAATTATTCAATAATGTAATCAACTCAAAATCACTGAAATTTGCTCAGTTGCAGAATTGTCGCTGTCATTTCATTACTTTTATTTTTTTATGACGAATTTACCCACAAATCGCTATCGCTCAATTCTGCAAGTGATTATAATTTATTATCGCTGTTTTCTAGCTGCTCTAAAACCATTTTTGACATAAAAAGACACTTTTGGTTGCTATGGACAATCTACAGTTTGCAGGCAGAAAGAACATTTTTTATTATATAAAAGTACATGTAGGACACTGGGCAGACCACTAGGGACAAGGGGGGTGTGTATTTTTTACATACAGTACTGTAATCTATAAGATTACAGTATACTGTATGTAATGTGTTTGTTTACGTTTTTGAATTTGGCGCCGTTCTCCACTCCCGTGCATCGTAACGTCGCAGGGAACGGAGATCGGCGGCACAGGAGGACACCGTGTGAATCGAGCGAGGACCTGCTCGCTCACACAGCACGGTGGCATCGCTGGATCCAGGGACAAGGTAAGAAAACACTGCCTGTGGATCCAGCGAGGCGAGCCCGAGTCTGACTCGGGGTTACCGATCCTAGCACAAAAATGTAACCATGAGTCAGACTCGGGAATACCGCCAGGGGGGTTAATAACTCCAGCAGAGAAACAAATAATTGAACAAGTGCGGGGGGTCAGCCCGTCAGTGCTCAGACCATACGCTACACACTGTATCAAATTGGTCTGCATGGTTGTCGTCCCAGAAGGAAGCCTCTTCTAGACATGATGCACAAAAAAGCCTGCAAACAGTTTGCTGAAGACAAGCAGACATGGATTACTGGAACCATGTCCTGTGGTCTAATGAGAGCAAGATAAACTTATTTGGTTCAGATTGTGTCAAAAGCTTGTTTAGCAGCAACCAGGTGAGGAGTACAAAGACAAGTGTGTCTTGCCTACAGTCAAGCATGGTGGTGGGAGTGTCATGGTATGGGGCTGCATGAGAGATGCTGACACTGGGGAGATACAGTTTATGAGGGAACCAACATGAACTGTGACATACTGAAGCAGAGCATGATCCCCTCCCTTCGTAGACTTGGCCAAAGGGCAGTATTCCAACATGATAACGACCCCAAACACACCTCCAAGACGACCACTGCCTTTCTAAAGAAGCTGAGGGTAAAGGTGATGGACTGGCCAAGCATGGCTCCAGACCTAAACCCTATTGAGCATATGTGGTGCATCCTCAAACGGATGGTGGAGGAGTTCAAGGTCTCTAACATCCACCAGCTCCAATTGAGTCGTCATGGAGGAGTGGAAGAGGATTCCAATGGCAACCTGTGAAGCTCTGGTGAACTCCATGCCCGAGAGGGTTAAGGCAGTCCTGGAAAATAATGGTGGCCACACAAAATATTGACACGTAGGACATTTTTACTTAGGGGTGTACTTACTTTTGATGCCAGCAGTTTAGACATTAACTACTTGCCGACCAGTTATACGGCGGCAGGTCGGCTCCCCTGCGCGAGAGCCCGTAGCTCTACGTTGGCTCTCGAAGCGACCACTAGGGGCGCGTGTGCGCCTGCTCGTCCCTGACTCCCATGCGTGTGCCCGGTGGGCGCGATCGCCGCCGGGCACCCACCATTGCTCGTTGCAGACCGAGGACCGGGAGCACAGGGGAGAAATGCCGTTCATACAGTTCAGGAAGAAGAAAAATGTTTTGCATTCAACACATTGTACTTTACAGTGGACTGGAGAATTGGACTTTTTTATTTTAATTTATTATGCACAGTTTTATTGCATGACTTTTTTTGATGAACGCTTTGATGAATTTTTGATTATTGGTATTGAATTTTACTTCATACACTATGGACACCTTTTCTGCATAAATTTTTTAATAATTTTAAGATGAATTTATCTATTGATTTTTCACACATGGTTTTCACTTTATAATATCAATCAGGTGAATTTTAGCATTTTTTTGTATATACTGGATATATAATGATGCACATTTAAATTTTAAGGTGACTCTACACTTTCCCATTCTATTGTAGACCCTTTTAGCACAGTCACAAATTTTATTTTGATTTATTGTACCCTAAGGGTTATAAGTGACTGCTGCTTATTTATTAATTGGAATTTAATACTATTGGCAGACTTTTTTGCTATCTTATACCTACAGTGGAGGCTATAGGCCCACAACATTTGTAATCCTACAACCTTTAATGGCAACATGCCCTAATTCTTGGTAAACATAAACTCATCGAATTGTGTTGATCTTTGCGCTGTTTTTAACAAACCCAATACAGAAACTAATAACTGGAAACTAAATGAGCAAGTGCAGCACTGGACTTCCACTCAGTGGAGCCTGTAGACCCATAAACTTATATGGGCCAAATAAAATACCCCCTTGTTTTTCTAATTTTACTAGTCCTTGCCCGGCTTAGAATATAGTAACAATATGCAAATAAGCTATAGCAAATAAGCTATATAAGATGGCTGTATTTTTACCAATCATAGGGGAAAAAAAATGTGTGGCCAATTTCGACCATCACCTACTGCCTAATGGTAAATTTGCACCAAGTAGGTGACTATCCTGACCCCCGAGTTACCTTATGATTCCGTCCATGTTTATCGAGCAGAGAAATAATTGATTTGATGTGATTTTTCTTTATAATATTCAGAACTTCAGGACTTTCAATCAATACACAGTACAAAACTTCCAAAATGCCTGCAACAAAAAGAAGATTGGGATGAAAACACAAAAACTCCACATCCAATTATTCTAAAGGATGACGCTGCATCGCCAATGGATTTTAATCAATTCTTAAAAATAAATAAAAATAAAACTGTATTCAATATTTTTCTAGATATGCGTGTCAAAGTAAGCAGACTTAAAGGGGTTGTAAAGGGAAAAAAATGTTTTCCTAAATAGCTTCCTTTACCTTAGTGCAGTCCTCCTTCACTTACCTTCATCCTTCCATTTTGCTTTTAAATGTCCTTATTTCTTCTCAGAAATCCTCACTTCCTGTTCTTCTGTCTGTAACTCCACACAGTAATGCAAGGCTTTCTCCCTGGTGTGGAGTGTCGTGCTCACCCCCTCCCTTGGACTACAGGAGAGTCAGGACGCCCACTAACACACAGCTCCTTTCCCTATCTGCAACGTAGAGAGTGTCCTGACTCTCCCGTAGTCCAAGGGAAGGGGCGAGCACGACACTCCACACCAGGGAGAAAGCCTTGCAATACTCTGTGGAGTTACAGACAGAAGAACAGGAAGTGAGGATTTCTCAGAAGAAATAAGGACATTTAAAAGCAAAATGGAAGGATGAGGTAAGTGAAGGAGGACTGCACTAAGGTAAAGGAAGCCATTTAGGGGGGAAAAAACGTTTACCTTTACAACCCCTTTAATGCTTTACTGGTTGGTATGTATACTATGTGTACATGGTGACAGCCATAATTATTCATTTCATATTCAAGCTCAGCTTTACGATTAGTATGCCGCTGTGCCTCATTGTTCTTCTCTGATAGTGGAAGTTTGAACTTGACCAACTATTGTATTCTGTCTGGACATACTCCATTAGTAATACTGCAACTATTTCAAGTTGGCAAGGGATTGTGTTATTAACCCTTTAAAGAACTAGGAAACACATTTAGAAATGATGCCCTGGTTTACATGCCAGTCAGGAAGAGCCTTCCTGTGTGCCGTGGATGCTTTACAACAGGTTTGCTCAACCTATGAAAGAACAAGGGCCACTTTAGTGATTTGCTAACTGGTCGTGGCCACAATGAAATAAATTGGTTTTGAATTTTTTATTTTAAATAGCAAAATGAACATTTTCCTCCTGCAGCTGCTGAACGCTGGCAGTAGAAAGATGAGGAGAAGCCAGATTTTAGTGGCTGCAGGAAGTAAACGGAGAGGATAGGTTCCTGTATATTCCATCCCCACAGCCCCTCCTGTCCAAGTGTAAAACAGAATGTGGCAGGGAGGCCGTATGGGCCCACTGGAGCATGGGGCAGGGTTACCATCACGACCCCTGACATTACACCAGTGGTTGGGGGGGTGTGTCAGAAAAACACATTTCAACTATGGGGTTTTACCGCCCTCCAAAGTACACATGTAAACAACCCTTTACTGTCCTGAGCCCCCTATAAGGTTGCTTTTAAACTGATGCAGTGTGGTTTATCTGCACTGCGGGTGAAGCGCAGTGCACCTGTGGCTTTCCTGCGAGTTAGCTTTGCCATAGACTTCTGTTAAATCTTGCGGGGGTGGTGCACTTTCTAAAAGCACACCAAAACTCCTGCATTCAAAAGTTTTCAGAAAGCGCACCAAACCCACAAATAAAATAGAAGTGTGCTTCCCTGGTTTGAGGCCAAGGTCATAATCAAAGAGCACCACGGGTCTTGGGTCGAGCACCCCTGCTTTACAATGTTCCAACCCTTTATTCGTGATATTCTCAACTCACTGAGTTTGTGTCACATTTGGCTTAATTTATGTGCGTTTGATATCTGAACTATCCATATTGACTTTATGCAGTCGATAGATTCTTCTTTTCAGTCTCCAGCTAATAATCCAATTGATGAAGGAGTTATGGAAACATTATTGATTGGAACCAGAAAATCAACTATACATTTGCTTTTCTACTCTAACAATGTGGAATGTTGGATACGGGCCAGAAACAAAGTATACAAATAAAGCCAAGGATAAATCCAAGGAAAAAAGCAAGCTTACTTACCGACCAGCCCACAGACACTGTGGGGTCACTCATTAGTTAGTTATAGGAACTACAGATACCAGGGTGCCTTGGCGAGGCTCTGTAGCTTACGCATGCATTTGCGTGCAGACTAAACCCCTGTTTTTAACGCATACTGTTAGACAGGTTGATTCGGTTGTCTGTGGGCTGGTCGGTAAGTAAGCTTGTTTTTTTTTCTTTGGATTTATCCTTGGCTTTGTTTATATCTTATGTGCCCTCCAATGCTGCTTGTAGTTTTGCATGAGGAATAGTATGTTATATGGCAAGTCCTTATCCCGTACCTGAAGAAGCTTCCAGCCGATCCAGTTTGCTTACAACCCAGTCCAAGTTGTTGGAGAACAACGCACAATTGGATCGATTACCCCTTATTAGAGACGCTGAAAGATAAAATGCTCAATGTAATTTGAACAGATATTTATCTAGAACAACTTTCAGAACACGAATGACTCATACTGGTTAGAAACTCAGCTTTTTATGATCAAAGACTGAGCAATGTGTGCAAAAGTTGAGAAAAACATCTCAAAAATGTCCTTGCCGTGCAGCAGTATGACAGTAGACACGTGGAACAGTCTTCTGGTCAGTCATAATTGGTCTGTTATGGACCTGTAGGACCCCATTGGGCTACTAGTGGTGAAATAGATTTTTTGGCCTCCCTGTAGTCAGGGAGAGCAACAATTGTTTGGTGCTTGGTTACTTCACCCTGTATGCCAGGGAGCTGGGAAATAGCGGGTTGGAAGAACACAGATCCCAGCCTGTATATTGATGCTTTTCCAGCCAATCCCTGGTCAGGGTTGTAAGTGACCAGCAGGGGGCTGAGGGGGTATAAATAGGCTGGAACCCAGAGCTGAGGTCTCTTGTTCCTGGGGGAGTAAGACCATGCTTGAGGGCTGTGGCATCCCTGGGAAATCCACCTGCAGATGCAAGATTCTTTATGGGGTGCCGGCTACTGTTTGGCTGGGGGAACTCTGTTCTATTCTGAAGCATTTGCAGAAGGTTTTCTAAGGATCCAAGACACAGGCAATTGGAGTACAGAAACTGACTGATAATGCAGGCAGCTACATTCAGGACACAGTGAGTACCAGCCTTCTGGACTTAAAGACTTTATTTGACCTCTTTTGGGAGATTTACTTTACCTTAATGCATAGGATGCATTAAGGTAAAGTAACAAAACGTTTACCTTTACAACCCCTTTAACCTTGTTGTTACAACATAAATGTTGCACATATTTTTTTACAGCAGAACTAAACGCAATGATTTAACTGCTTCCCAAAAGAATTACATTCATGACATGCTGTGCATGAAAAAGCCTAGTACACACGACTAGTTTTTTTTCATTCAACTCAGCAGGGCTAAACAAAATAAAAAAACGACAGCTCAGGTGGAGCCGCTGTACTAACTATTCATTATCAGTACAGCGATCTCCCCTGCTGTGCTATTGTGTCCTGACAGGGGGCGGTTCCCCCGCTAGAACACTGCGGTCAGTGCTCTCAGCCATTGACTGAGAGTGCTGATCAGGAGCTGATCAGCAGACCTTTTTTACAGTCATGCCACATCGACAGAAGGCTGAATGGCCAGCTGCAGTACACACAGGCCGAATTTCAGCTGGTTTCCATTGAACCAGCCAATGCCGCCTGACATTCGGCCTGTGTGTATTAGGCTTAACTGAAGCAGTTGATTGTTCTCTCAACCTAACTTGTCAAGCCATCAGGCTGGGTTCACACTGATATTACATGGCAGTCATACGACTTTCATCCTACTTTGCTCTGCGACATCAGTCCTACATTGGTCCTTCATCCATCCAACTTGAATGAACAGGATACTACTTTGATCCGACTTTGTGATAGTCTGACTTGTTCTTTGACCAATCAAAACAATCCCAGCGTGAGATAAATTCCTTTTACTGCTGCTGTATCACATGTCGGATGTCAAAAGTCAGATGGTAAGGACAAGGATCCTACTTTGATCCAACTTCAATGATATAGAATGGGCTAAAGTAGGATCAATGTCGGACCAAAGTAGTACAGGGAGCATTTTCAAAGTCGGACCAGTTAAGACGGCTCTCATAGGGAAACCTTGATTTTCACACGTCATGCGACATGAGCTCCCAATGTCGGAGCGTTTGTCGGACCAGTGTGAACCCAGCCTCAAAGAGCTGGTGTGATCACTGATCACATGTGCAGTACCATGGTAACTGATAATCAAACAGAGGTTAATAAGACAATTTTCTTGGCTATAAAAGGATAAGAGGGTTTAGTTCTGCTTTAATACTACCAGTGGAAATGTTTTATCTTATATAATAACATTTTTTAGATCGAAACTTGGTCATTAAGGAGATTTACTGTAGTAAATGTGCACAAATTAAGGTCTATATAGATATTATTATTATACAGGATTTATATTAGTTATGGTATGACAAGTAAGGCAAGGGGGAACTTTAGTGGCCTGCACAGAGCCCTAAATTTAACTCTATTAAATACATTTGGAATGCATTAAAACTGGTTACAAGCCAGGTCTTTTCATTCAAAATCAGTACCTGACCTTATAAATGCTCATTTGGCTTAATATACACAAATTTCTACAGTTACAAATCAAAATCTTATGAAAACTTTTCCTAGAAGAGTGGAGGTAGTTCTGACCCCAAGAGAGAAGGCTAGCTAATATGGTTTTGGAATAGGATGTCCAAGAATCCCATATAGGTGTGAATGGTCAGGTGTCCACAAACTTGAAGCCATATAGTGCAGATAGATGAAACATTTCCAGCTGGAAGCTACAGGCTGTTTTGCATGTGTGCCTAAACTATACTCCCCTAGATGTGAGCATCTTGAATTCCATTTCACTACAGGCAGCAGATGACAAGTCCAATACCCAAAGCACTCTCAAGAAGACCCAAGTGTCCTGGTTGTTAATCCAGGTGTATTTTAGGAAAAGAAAAACACTCAAGGAGTGCAGATCCTCTTGTGGGACTTTATATTGGGTAGCTGTATAACCTGAGCAGGTCATACAGGCAGCCCCCACTGGCTTTGGGTCCCTGGATGGTCTGAAATGCCCTTTGTGAAACTGCAGTGGCTGGGGGACTTACCATCTCCTAGGCCTTGAGGCTGTCCCTTCAGGCCCCGCTTGTGGGAACCTTGTTTTGATCATCTTCTGCCATCCTCTTTCCCACTTTTAAGATTTGCTACAGACGCTTGATTATATGCACATAATGCGTTTATGGTTAGTTTTATAATGACTTAATATATAGAATATTTTAATATATGTGGTTATGGTCACTAGTTACATGGATTGCTCTTATAATATTTGTTTTCTCTCCCTTTCTGTCTCCTCCTTCTGATTACAGATACAATTGTTGTTTCAGTGCAACTACCTACCCCTGAAGAAGAGGTTTTACCCTTTTATAACCTCGAAACGTTGGGTTCCTATCTGTCATATGCATGTCGACAGAGTTGGTCTATGTATTGTCGCAACTTTTTTACAATTGTCATCTGTGCATTGTGCTCTCTCTGTTTTTTGCCTATTTTTTTATATGTCATGTACTATAGTAGCAATTTTCTACTTTTTTCAATAAAATGTTTGTAAACAACTTTGTGGTATATAATCATCTATGAGGTTATACAGCTACCCAATTTACTCCTTGAGTGATTTTTTTTTCTACTTTGCTTTAGGGATGTCGGTTGGCTGACCTCTATACTCATGCCCGAAAGACACTAATCTTTTCTATCCAGGTGTATTTGTTCTTCAAAAGCCAAGAAATGACAGTTTGTGCTGAATGGAAGAGGACCTATTGAAAGCATTTGTATAGTGAAGCAAATCTCCCATCTAGGAGGTAATGGTACATACCAAGCAATTCATATAGCAAGTTCACAATCTCTTTCCAGGACTCGGCTGCTTCTTCTCCAGCAAACTCTGCAAAGTGGGCAGCAGTGCTATAGACATTCAGTCGGTCTATACAGTCCAAGACTTGAGAAATGATTCCCTAAAGAGGGATAAGGAAAAATACTTTTGGTAAATATAAATAGCAGATAGAGGTTTTATGAATAAATATTACATAACTAATTGACCAAGTCAGGTATGGTTTTGACATGAATGGAGAATATTATAAATTAACATGGATTGATAATGGATTACAATCTAGACGCTCACCTCTTCCTGGAAGAGGTTCTGACGATTTTTAAGAGACCGTAGCTTGGTCTGTTTTTCTTCATGTTGTAGCTCCTCCTCTGGGTGCTGGAAATAGCCAATTAAATCTTGCAGGGTCAGAACGACCATGTCTAAAGGTAGTGAGATTGGTTTTGAAGGCTTGTTCTTTCCAGTCAAGCTGTCCAGACCTCTGGATAATGAACAAAGAAACACCATAAAGTGAGAAGACTTGGTATACTAAGCCAACCTGAGGAATTCGGACCATAACCAAAAACACTTTTCTAATGCCTCCCGTACTTAATGCCTCCCTTGGTTCTCCTTTAGCATAGTAGCAATGCAAAATTGATAACACTTGTATTGACCCCTATTAAACTTACTTAATGAAAATGTTGAAAAGACCAGCTGTACTGTAGATCATTCTGGCTGCCTGAGACTCCTCTCTTTGGGAGCGAGACAAAGACAATGCGTCATCCATATGACCTTCTTGATGTAAAATGGCCTAAAAAAAAATCAACATAAACTTAACAAGGAGATATTTAGAATTGCTGTTACTAGACATGTGCACAACAAAAAAAAAACGTATTTTTTTTGTTTCGTCTCGTTCCGTAGATTCGTAAAGATTCATAATTTCGTAAGACGCAAGTTTTCCTATTCGGACCCGTTCGTATTTTCGTAACAGTTTTATTTTCGTTTATACTGAATGATTCGTAATTCTGTCTAATTTATTTTCGTTGATTCGAAATTCGTAATTTTGTTAGAAAATAATTTTAGTTTAATGGATTCGTAATTTTGTACTTTCGTAAATACATTGCGGCGCAGTCATTCGCAATCTCGTATTTTAGTTTCATTGTCAACACGCGGCTAATCCATATTAAGATAGACTTGCCCCGTATACACTGTCGGACTTTTTGCCAACAAACTTCAAAATTTGTGTTTTCCAAAAAATCCGACCGTGTGTACGCTCCATCTGACAAACTTTTTCGGTTTCAAAAGTCCGGCCAACTCCCTTCAGACAAAAATCCACAGAAAAGTTTGTTTGAAGTCCGATTGTGTGTACAAGGCTTTACACTGTCCAATGTGACACAGCGCAAAAGAGATAAGCTGATTGGCGAAGATATGCCGATAGGTTAATTGGCTTCTGTCTAAATTGGCCCTAGTATATGAATGTGAGTTAGGGACCTTAGATTGTAAGCTCCTTGAGGGTAGGGACCGATGTGAATGTACAGTGTATATGTAAAGCACTGCGTAAATTGACGGCACTGTATAAGTACCTAAATAATAATAATATTAAGTAAGATACATCATTTACTAACTACACTGCCCAGTGCCCATTCAAAAGAACGATACGATACGAGTACACAAATTTACGAACAGACAAAGAAACGGATTTACAAAACACACATATGAAAATACGAATGAAAATACGAACAGACAAAGGATTTAAAATACAGAATGCAAATCGTTCGTTATAGATGTCATTTTCGTTCTTTTGCCGTTTCGGTGTTTCGTATTTTAGTAAGATTGTCCAATCGTACGTTCGTATTTTTGCTTGTTCATTATTTTGCTTATTTCTAATTCCGTAATTTTCGTATTTTGGTTCTTTCAGCTTTTCATATGTTAGTATTCGTACATTCGGATCAATTCTAACAAATTCGTACGAAAATCCATTCGTTACGAACGGAAAAGCACATGTCTAGCTGTTACCTAAGCCAACATACTTAAAGTAAATGCGTACTGAGAGAAATATGGAGGCTGCCATTGCTGCTCTTTTCATTTGGAAATGCTAGTTGTCTGGCTAGCTCATTTTAATACTTTCTCAGCCACCTATCTAAAACAAACATGCAGCAAGTGATCTTTTGAGTCAATTTAGAATTCCTGATCAACATATTTGTCCTAGATAAGTGATTAAAAAAGAATCACCACTACAACCAGATTTCTAGCATTTTCAGAAGGGAACTTAACAATTGTAGCTTCTATATTTCCCTCAGCAAAGGTTTCTTTTAATAAGCCCTTATTAAAACAGCTGGTGAGACAAATGTATCAAGTTTTTTCTTGCTCACCTTGCGCTTTAAAGGTCCCAGTCGAGCAACTTTGGAATCTGCAGCAGCATAGGTTAGCCAGAGACCACTATTCACGTGTTGGACGAAGCACATTGACTCGCCATATTTGATATCAGCTGGTCCCATTCCTTCTATAACTCTCTTAGGAGCAACATCCAACTTTTCCTGCAATGGTGTAAAAGATCTAAGAGTTAACATGTTCTAATGATGTTGTTCAAATGACGATGCAACCTTTGACATTTTGGAAGTTCACCCAAATGCGGTCTGCTGCATTTTGATTTGAGATTAAAAACAATTAAAATACACTTACTTTAATGTATTGCTTGTAAACAGGGCTTGTTTTCAGGGGGAACGCGGGGGAAGATGTGAGCTTGACTATGGAGACCTTATTCACCTCCTGTGGCGATCCCCCAAACTACATAACTATTGGGCCGAGGTGGTGAGTACTGTCAACTTGGTTCAAGGTATCTATACCTGTAGACTTCAAGGTATGCCTATTGGGTGTCCTGGAGGAGTTTGAGATGGAGATGTACACCAGGGAGACTGTTCATAGAGTGCAATTTCAGGCCAGAAAGTTGATGATGGTCCACTGGAAATCAGAGAACCCTCCGACCTCGAGGGAATGGATTGGTAAGATAGGAGATATGTTACGTATGGAGAAACTTATATACCTATACCAACACAGGGGGAGTACACGGAAATATGAGAATCTTTGGGCTCCATGGCTGGATACTCCGGGGCTTGCCCTGGTGGATCTGGTCATGGACAGGTTGTTGGGACTGAATGCGGAGTGAGTAACTCTGCATACAAATGTAAGGGTAGTAGAAGTGGTGATACTGTAGTAATGATAACACTGCTGTAATATGTTTCTGATGGCTGTTTGTATGGTCATGTTGATCAATGTATCGCTGTTAATGGCTGTATACCACCTTTTCATCAATAAAAAACCTTTTATTGTATAAAAAAAAAAAAAAAAAAAAGATACTGCACTATTGGCCAATGCACTTCATTAAGTTTGATTTTATATGATAACTTTGTAAAAGGGATATTCGAATGTGTTAAAGTATTGGGTAACATGCAATTTTTTATACTAGTTTATGATGTGGGGGGGGCATGATGTCTTTCAGCACTGCTAGCGCCACGCCAATATATTTTATCATAGAGAAGGAGAATATCCAAATCTTGATAAATTACCACTCCACCAAGCACTATTCACGTCCAAATTATTCATAAAGCATAAGCTCAAAGACATTCCAGAAGGAAAACGCACATTTATATGAAAAATATCCCCCAAAACTTCCTCCATAACAATAATGGTCAGGAAAATGTGAAAGAATAACAAAAAATTAAACTGTGTTATGACATGCTGAGATTGTAAATGACTCAACAGTCGTGCTCTGTAAGTTGTGCTATCAATCAGCCAATTCCCAAAAAGGATTTAGGCACATACAAATTTATTTCATAGTTTTCAAGCTCTAAACTAGGGATCTACTGTCCTACTGATTATCAGTGTGGCCAATTTTCACTTTTTTGAAAGGATCGGTCACAAATGTACTCGATATTACTAATATTGCTTCAAGGGGTTTTACCGGAGTGATGCATGCAGCTGCATGCATCACATTGGTACCGTTCTTTAGAGCGGACGGTCAGCTTTCTTGTAATAACAGCTCAGCAGCCGCTTGGTTGTTTTTACAATTAGCAGAAGAAGACATTCCCCCCCCCCCCCTCTTGCCACTTGTCCGGGCTCTCCCGTCCCACCAAGAGGCCTGAGCATCCAGCCGTCATGTGCGCTGAACAAAGACCTGAACAAAGCCGATGCTTCATTAGGGTCTCGGATCTAGTAACCTGGTAGCAATCTCATGACATCACTTCCCGGATTACTGGCATCTTAAAGGCGCCAGTTTAAAAAATAGAAAATATTCAAAAACGCTGATCTTGACTTTTGAATACTTTCAAGTGCATTGGAGGAGTTTGGAGTCTTATAGAACCCCCGATCCCTCCATAAAGCGTACCTGTCACTGCCTATTACTGTCACAAGTGATGTTTACATTTATTAACAATGCTAAAAAAAAAAAATGTAAAAGGACAGTGTAAAAATTTTAATTTTTAATGTACAGAATATTGGCAGAAAATATCGGCTATTGGCCTGAGAGGTGGCCGAAATATCGGTATTGTATCGGCGCTGAAAAAATATTGGTCGATCCCTACTCTAAACTGCAAGTCAGCTATCGTGATTGCAAAGGAAAAAAAGTGTTTCAACATGTTATAGTTAGTACTCCCTTTAATACAACATTCTAGTATAATGGAATTCTTATACATTATGCAGTCCTATTTAATTGCTATATATACTATTAACATATAGTGCATTGGCTAAAAACTGTCATGTACCTTGGAAATCCGGAAGCAGAAGGCGGTGGCTTTTGTGTTGGCTTTCTCAGAGTCAACCAACACCAAGCCCCTCTCTTCCTCACGAGCTAAATATCGGCCAGTCGTCACATGACGCGCACGGAATGGCATTCCCCATCTCATGTGGCTCCCACTCCAGCTGTATAATAAAACAAAACCAATTAGTTTTTGGCAGATACTGGAGAATAATGCCGTGTACACACGACCGTTTTTCATGATGAGAAAAATGCAATTTTTCCCGTCGTGAAAAATGGGCATTAAAAATTTAGAACATGCTCTAATTTTTCTCGTCGTTTTTCACGTCGTCATTTTTCACATCGTGAAAAGCTGTCGTGTGTAGGCTTTAACGACGGGAAAAAAACGCGCATGCTCAGAAGCAAGTTATGAGACGGGAGCACTCGTTCTGGTAAAACTAGCATTTGTAGCACATTCTAGCACATTCTAGCACATTCATCACGCTGTAACGGACTGAAAAGAGTGAAGACTGAAAAGCGCAAATCGTCTCTCACCAAAACTTTTACTAACACAAAATCAGCAAAAGCAGCCCAAAGGGTGGCACCATCCGAATGGAACTTCCCCTTTATAATGCCGTCGTACGTGTTGTACGTCATTGCGCTTTGCTCGAGCATTTTTTTTTTCACGATCGTGTGTATGCAAGGCAGGCTTGACAAGAATCACGTTGAGTAAAATTTTGTTTTTCCCATTAAATGAAAAACGGTCGTTATAAGAGATTTCCCCCCCCCCCCCCCCGTTTGCATTTTGAATATATTATAATATTATGGGGAATGAAACAGGAAGAAAAGGAATATGTAAAGGTCGGTGGAAACACTCTACACTTCAAGATGGTCAGAAACTGAGTCTTTAATTATGGTGTGAAGTAGACATGTGCAATTAGTTTAGTTCCGAATTAGAATTTTGACAAATTAGTTAATTTTGTAATTTCCGAAATTTCGAATTTCCAAATTTCCAAATTTTTCTAAATTTCGGAAATTGAAAATTTCGAAAAGTTGAGATTCAAAATTGCAAAATTTGAAAATCTAAAATTCAAAAATGGGAAATTTCGAAAATTGGATTTTTGAATTTCCGATAAAAAACAAAATAAACGAAAACGAAAAAAATACATTTTTCAGCAGGGAAGATCTCCTTGTTGGAGTTTCCAAGACAAATGAAGTGCCACAGGCCGACTCGACCCACCAGGCTTCACTTGTAGCTAAAATATCAGTTTTCGGTAAACTGACCTGTTAAAAAATAAAATCCTTGGATTCACTTACGTATTAAATAATTTTTGCATTATAGAGCAATAGAAATCGGTATCGATACGAAATTGGCATAAAATAAACAAAATGTAAGATTCAGGTTTGTAGGGTTTGTGAAGTATTTACAGTGAGAAAGGTCTCAGGGTTGGGTACAATGCTGTATCCTGGCCTAGGGCAGCACTTTGCAGGGGGGCAGCACGGAAAGAGTCTCCACCGGCTTGCGCTACACTGTTAGGGTAACGCCAGCCTAATAAGGCGAACTGGGCTGAGAGGCAAATTAGTCTAGCGCCCCCATAAAGCGGCCGCACTGCTTCCGGTATGCGGGTGGCCGCCATTCCGTAACTGTGGGGGGGTCCTAATTTTGACTGTCCTATCATCCTGGGCCACAAACCTCCCTCACTGTGCTATATGTTTTCTGCTGCACCATTGGCATGGTTATATCTTCTTAGTCCTCTCCATAAAATTATCAGAAATTTGTGCTTGAATTACAACTATAGACAACACTTTTTTTTCCATTTTGGATAGAGTAAGGGAGGGTTATAGCCCCTGTCTTTATTTTTTACCATCCCTGACCCATTGCAGAGATTTCCCTTCACTTCCTGCCTCATAAACAAATGGGAAGTAAGAGCAAATCTATGCAAATTATGGGAATCCGTTGCCACCCCAGGCCCTAAGAACTAGTGTCCCCACTCAAAAATGTCAGGGCGGGTCTTAAACCGAAAGGGGTGTGGCCTTGACAGGAAGGGGTGGATCATATTTAAATTAGGGGGTGCACGAGTTTAGTCAGGCCTAGGGCAGCACAAAACCTAAATACACTACTGGTTGGGTATCAACAGTGACTTAGTGGCCAAAATAGTAGTGCAATGGTAAAGAGGTTGCACAATGAGTGTGGTCACCTCCTTATGCTGTGCAACCGTATAGCACAGCACAAGCAAGTGGATTAGCAGTGATTTTGCACTGCTTTACAAATCATTTTGCAGGTGAAACAAATATTACGTAAGCATTTCAGCTTTTCAAACCGTTTGTTCAGGTATGTGACAGTAGCTGCTCTTCATTAGTAACTCGACAAAGCATATCCTGCAGAAAACTGAATCACAAGCACTCCCAAGACACAGAGCTGTGAATAGATTTCTAACCATTGTCTTATATCATAATAGCAAAAATTGCATGCAGCTGATTCTTTGCCGTACTATTCAGAATCTTGACCAACTAAAGTTAAAATTAGCTTACTCTCAGGAAATGGGAAAATGAATATTACCTAATTCTCAGGGGTTCAAGCCTCCACAATGAGCGTGCATGAGAGCAAACAGCCCCTCCCTCATAATGGGGAATCCTGAGGATAGAGTCAGACAAAGAAGAGGATGGTTACATACAGTCCAAATGAAATCTGTTCCCTGTCACATGTAGTGCATGACTTACCTTCGTTGCTCCTCCCCTTGGTCAGTGGAGGAAATGGTCAAACATTCATCCATATGGCCATGGAACAATCGGAGGACATCTCCTCCAGTTACATATCCTGTAGAAATGGCAAAATATTGTTTAAGAGAAAAACTCCACCAAGAAATGATAGCAAAAAATATAACACCAAACTGATTAAAAGAAAAACTATGTGCTGTTTATTGTATCACACACATGGACAATTTTGAAGCATTAAGCCCGACTCCAGCTCAGTTTTCTTTGTTTTGGATAAAGCCGGGGTCTCCAAACTATCTAAACAACGGGACAGTTTATTGTTCTTCCAACTTTAAAGGGGGGAGGTGGGGCTGTAGCCAATGGGAGTAGAAAGTGTCCTGGAGTCAATGGGAGTATACAATGCCTCATCATTGATATCAATGGTGTCAGTGGACGTAATAGTGCCCCACCGTTGGTATCAATGGGAGGAATAATGTCCCACCGTTGGTATCAATGGGAGGAATAATGTCCCACCGTTGGTATCAATGGGAGGAATAATGTCCCACCGTTGGTATCAATGGGAGGAATAATGCCCCACAAATACAGGCTCACTAGTTCCCATCAAATACAGCCTCACCAACCCCCATCAAATGCAGCCTCACTAGTTCCCATCAAATGCAGCCTCACCAGCGCCCATCAAGTGCAGCCTCACCAGCGCCCATCAAGTGCAGCCTCACCAGTGCCCATCAAGTGCAGCCTCACCAGTGCCCATCAAGTGCAGCCTCACCAGTGCCCATCAAGTGCAGCCTCACAAGCGCCCATCAAGTGCAGCCTCAAAAGCGCCCATCAAGTGCAGCCTCACAAGCGCCCATCAAGTGCAGCCTCACCACCCCCATCAAATGCAGCCTCACCAACCCCCATCAAATGCTGCCTACCAGCACCCATCAGTGAATGTTTACTTGCTTCCATTCATTCAGGAGTCAGGACACAGACACAGTCCTCCACCACCGCAGCGCTTCTGACACTATGAGGTTGATTTACTAAAGACAGATCCACTTTGCACTACAAGTGCACTTGGAAGTGCAGTCGCTTTAGATCTGAAATGAGGGGAAGCTCTGCTCATTTTATTATCCAATCACATACAAGCAAAAATGCTGTCTTATTTTTCTTGCATGTGCCCCTCCGATCTACAGTGACTGCACTTCCAAGCGCACTTGCAGTGCACTTGTAGTGCAAAGTGGATTTGTCTTTAATAAATAAACCCCTATGTGCGAACGGAGCTGCGGCTGCCTGCTGATGCCGAGACTTAGTTCTTTGCTGCAGAGAGGAGAGAGTAGGAACACCAGTGGCCGGGCGCCCTAGGCAGCAGTGCGCCCTAGGCGGTTACCTAGTTTGCCTAGTGGTAACACCGGCCTTGTGCTAAATGAAGTCCTGGAGTAGTTGTAAAGTTTACCGTCTCAGTTTTTCTTTTTTTTGCATATAAGCCCACCCAGGAATTGAGTCTGTCAGGACCCAGTGGAAGATCTTAGAACATACTGGACCTTGAGGACAAGATTTTATTTTTCTAAAATGTTTTGTTACTTACAATGTTTTTTTATAAAAAAAAAAAATTGGAACAAATGTTGCAGTTTCCTACCTTCAGCAATTTCACAGCCTGAGGTAATTGGATTCATGTTCCAGAGGGTCTGCATGAATGAGGCATCAACCTGAAGGTCCCCACTGGCCGTGGAGAGGTGCTAGAAGGGACAAGTATAAACAGCAGTTCAAAAAATGAGAATGATGTACCGATATATCCGCTGGTATACAGTTTTACTATCCCAAATGGCTTTAGAATTGCTTATTCTGTTTAAACCTTCTGCAAAATATCTTGCATATGAAGTACCAACATGTAGGTAAAAATATTCAACAAATACTGTTTAAATAAAAATGTATTGAAAGAGAAGAGAGATATTGGCAGGGCTAATAAAAGACGTTAATGGAGTAGCACTGGGAACTTACCAGGTATCTCTCTGAGGATACACTGACCAGGATCAGATCATCACCTATTCGCACCTTCTCTCCTTCCGATCTCTGTTTGGATGCAGGATGGATGGTCCACCAGCAGGCCTCTCCTGCTCATTAAAAGACACAAAGTGATAAAGACCAAGTAAACCTCCTTAAAATCACGGACAAAGATCTTGGCGGTGTCCATGTGCTGGCCCTGAATCCTTCCACTGAAGTTCTACTTTCTAGGGTCATGTGAAAGCACCACCCATATTGTGTGGGTAGCACTACCCCCGTAGGGGTTGCAGATGACAGGGTTCCCCACTGCCGCACAGCCAGGCAACAAGTAACTTCCACACTTTTTCCAGAGACAAGATTTGGTTTTATTGTTTTAATAGGGGGTGATCTGGAAGCTGCCCATTCTAGAGTGGATATTGACTTTAAAGACTGAATATTATGGCAGCATTCAAGTAGTACACTATATTTGTGGCGGGTAATGGAGCTTACCTGAAGCATCCTCTTGTAGGCCAACATCAAAGGCCAACTTATCAGTCAAAGACCGCGATGTTGTGAGGCAACACAGATACTAGATATGGAAGGAGCACGACATTGTATATAAATTTCAATTTGTGGTAATACAAAATGAATAAAAATATCACGTCTTTAAACAGTTTACTGCTATTAATGCCACATTTCCAAATAGTACTTCATATTTGCACAGAACTGTAAAACATATTATTAGACATTTAAGCAGAAATGAGTTGCACTAAATCATTATAAACACTTAAATAGAGGTTACGATGTTAGCCACTTGCACCATATCAATTGAGTGGCCTTATTTATCTTGTAACTTTGCAGGAGTCTGTGCACTCCCCAGTCTCAAAGAATCATGTGACTTGGACAGCACAGGTGCTGAAACCTGATCTGACACTGCTTGTGCAGCACTGAGCATGTGCGAGATCTGCAAGGCTCAAATCCAGGAAGTCATACAGTCTGGCTTCATGATGCCCACACTTAAGATGGCCCCAGTCAATTTCTATTTTATAAAGTGTCTAAATGCTGTAACAACCTAACAAAACGGACCTTAGTTTACAGACTAACTTTACTAGAATACATAAAGCTTGTGTATTACAGGGGTATTTATATATAAAAAGTGAAATTGTGGCCGGAACTCCGCTTTAAGTATGGCTAAGCACTGTTATGTAGTCAGCTATTTATAATGAAGATTACCACTTTTTTTAATGATTTAAGGGTCAAATGGTAGGCCTTTCTGTGTGTTTTTAACCACCAATCTATATAATAAATCGTGCCTATTTTTTATCTATAGTATGATGTACTCCCTTTTTGTGCCAGTAAAGTCCGGTAATACAATATTTTAGAATTTTGTGGATAGATTTTTATACGGCTATGGCATACAAGTGGTTCGTGAAATATATTTAACCCTGTGTATACTGTGCCAATTGACACACCAACTACCTGAAACATCAGTATGACCATGAATCTTTACAAAGCATAATTCTACTTACCATATCACTGTGGCAGTGCCTCAGAAGAATGGCATGACCGTAGAGTAAAGTTCGGTGCCCCCCACCTTGAGAAGACTGCATGACAAATGAGGAAGAGAAAACAACAATGAATACATAGAATTTCATAGGCATCCCCTCCCTGCATCCCTCTGGGTGTCTGTACTCGTTGGCAACCAAGCGCTTTGGACAACTTTCCAGAATATTTCCTGTATTAAAGATATGATGGACCTCTACAGTCTGCAGGTTTATTTGGGACTATAAAATAATTCTCTAAACTTTAAACCAACTCAAAGTAGGTTATGAGTCACAAAATTCAAGATCGTGCAACTCATATATGAAAACTGGCCACATACATCCAAATTTTGTCAGTCATGTGACCAATCCAAGCATCTCTAGCAATTATCAGGTAGTAAGGTGGTGGTCAAACAAATCATAAAGTGTGTGGCAAAAGAAATTGTCTGTGACCATTACTTTGGGATTATTCTCCTTTAACATTTCTCTAAGCATGCATCAAAACAAAGTTGGGTGAAAAAGTCAAACTGGTTCAGGGGCAAATCAATTAAGATTAGTCAATATCTCTTCAAAATACGAGTGCAGGATTTTTAAATGAAGGTCTGCTCGAAGGCTGGCCTTACATGTCACAAAGAGATTATACAACCCTGTACAGTCTATATTGGATTTACCAAAATTGTGTAGTGAAAGGGCTTACCTAAAGAATCTGCTTCATTTTGTGTCCAATCATTAATGCCCAATGTGCTACACAGTTTCTGGTGTAGCCAAGGGAGACTGGACAATCACATTGGAATATGCAAGGTCAGATTTTAAAAAGGCATGTGCCGATGAGCTTTGGGCAGGTGTTGAGGGCATCAGTTTGAGAAGCAGGTTTTACATCCCTATAAAAAGGATTGAGAATGCAAAATCCATCTGATGCAAACAAAATCAATCAACTCAGGCCCTAAGGCTGGTCATAGACAGATGCATCACAGATAGAAACAAGCTAAAAGACTTCTGTTCGTTTCCCAACAACTTGCTGCAGTGCTGTTCTTCGCTCACCAATGGATGGATGCAGCATAAATTGTTCACTTTATTCAGCCCAAGGTAACAGTGATGTTTCAGGAAAACGTCTGCTTTTATTAAATGTGCTTCCAATGGTGAGAAGAACTTTTATTAATGCTCACCTATACTCAAAGCTATGTTAACAGCGTTGCTGGCAGCCTGGAACACATATGAGTAACATTATTTATCTTTATTTAACATGTACCTTTGCTGAAAAGAAGAAAGTGCCAGGCTCCTGCTGATCTGAAAAACTTCAGGAAATTCAGCCATTCTTAGCTCTGGTCTACTCATTGAACACATAACCAGATGCCTAGGGACTCCATAAGACGACCAACACTGGAGGGTCTGAGGCTGCATTTTCTCCATTCTAATACTCTATTTATCCTTACCAGCGAGATTGTTAACATAGCTTTAAGTTAACATTTATAGGACAGGACAAAAGAAAGGTCTGCTTTAAGACCTGCATTGCCAACGTGTCAAAAGTGAATTACTTGATTTAACAGAGCCAATATTGGCCACCCCAAACCAGACATACAGCTGGAGCAGTCCTCATTGTTCCTCTAAGAGAGAAGACATTGAGGGTCTCATGATTAAGGCCTCATGCCCACGGACGTTTTTACAGCCACTTTTCTGAGCGTTTTTTGCAGCTTAAAAATGGCTATCCATGTTAGCCTATGGCCTCATGCCCATCATGACGTTTTTGAGCTGTAAATGGCTGAGCCGTTTTTAAGCTGCAAAAAAAAAAAAAACAGGACCAGTGCATTCTGAAGCTCCAGCGTTAGAGCTGTAAAGATGTCAGACGCCGGCAAACGTGATTTAACGAGGCTTAACGCTGTGTTAAGCCTCGTCCAGCGTTTCTTTCTTTATTCAAAATCAATGGTTCCCTATGGGAGCCCATTGATTTGAATAGAGGTCGCACCAAAAGTCGGATCAAGATGATCCAACTTGTGGGGCGACTCATGTGCGGATAATCTTGACGGGGAACCCCCGCGAAAATGAAAAAAAAATCTGTGAGGTTCCCCCCAGGATGATATGCGGCCTGGTATGGTTCAGAAGGGGGGGGCACTCATTCGTCCCCACCCCCATTCCTGACAGGCCGGCGTGCTCGGATAAGGGTCTGGTATGGATTTTGGGAGAACCCAATGCCATTTTTTCGGCATAGGTGTTCCCCTTAAAATCTATACCAGACTGAAGGGTCTGGTATCATCCTGGGGGGAACATCACGCAATTTATTTTTAAATTTTTAAATTCAAGATTCTCCGCACACAAGTCGGATCATCTTGATCCGACTTCTGGTGCGACCTCTATTCAAATCAATGGGCTCCCATAGGGAACCATTGATTTTGAATAGAGAAAGAAAAACGCGGCTGAAAGCTAGCGCGGCAAAATGTGCATTGAATTGAATTCAATTCAATTCAATGCAAAACGCGGAAAAAAATCGTGTTAAAAACGCTGCTTTTTTCCAGGCGTCTGTACTTGCTTTACAGACGTTTTTTAAAACGTCAGTGGGCACGAGGCCTAAAAGTTACTGAAAAAATAACTGTTTTGATGCAAACACAAACCAGATTTACCCATTCTTCCACACGGCTGAGAACACAAACAAATTTAGAATCTGATTGGCTGCATTAAACAATGAGAACAGATTTTGCATCTGAAAATTTTGACCCTGATCAGTTTTTTTACCAATTAGATGTAAAGTTTACAAATTCTGAATCATTTCTTGGAACAATGAAGATTGCTATTAATTCTTCAGCATCACACTTCCTGCCCACCCCAACCCCCCCCTGCAAGCTGGAGTCCATATTTAGAGATTCCAAGGTCTTCAGCAACTTGGTCAACACCTGTTAGAAAGGAGGTCTGGTTTATACCATGCGGTGGAGGAAGGAAAGAGAAGGAATCATAAAACGGGAGTCAATGGAGGAGAAAAAAAAAACACCTAGTTTTTGTAAGATGTCAGGTCAATAGAAGAGGACAAATGTAAAGACTTTGGCACACAGGCTGCAAAACAACGAGACCAGCGGAGATGGAGTTGGAAAGGTGAACTGTTGGAACCACATCACTCACTAAATCTTTATACAGCTAACAAGCGAGGATTGGGTAATTTTTGTGGCTGCGAATGTCTCAACAGCTGCCGTCTTTAACAGGTTCTTGTACTGTATATTTTACCTAGAAAATAAACATTCCTCTCGTCTTTTTTTACTAGAAAAACTACAGCTGAAACTGGTGCCAATTTTTTCAAAACAATTGATACATGTGACTCTGTAGGCTCAAAGTGTACATATAACTTTAACTTTTGGTTTTTGTATATCGAAGTATAATGGCAATAACTTTATTTTTTTTATTTTTTTTTCAATAGCGTAGGGAAGTGTTCATATGGGTGCCAGTTTATTTTATTGTTATGTTGGGAGATTTCCCTTTAGTTCCTGTCCTGGAGACACAACAGGAAGAGGTAATCTCTAAAGAGTAAAGCTGGGTACACACAGTTTTTTTCTAAATCTAACGCCGCGTACAGACGATCGGAGATTCCGACAACAAAACTGTGGATTTTTTTCCGACGGATGTTGGCTCAAACTGGTCTTGCGTACACACGGTCACACAAATGTTGTCGGAAATTCCGAACGTCAAGAACGCGGTGACCCTATAAGACGTAGGACGAGCCGAGAAAAATTAAGATATTGAAAGTTAAGCCAAGAGCCAGTGCGGCTCTTTCGCTTGATTCTGCTCGATTCCAAGCATGCGTGGAATTTTGTGCGTTGGAATTGTGTACACAGGATCGGAATTTCCGTTTTGTTGTCGGAAAATTTGAGAACCGGCTCTCAAACATTTGTTGTCGGAAATTCCGGCAGCAAATGTCCGATGGAGCCTACACACGGTCGGATTTTCACGGCATAATGATCGACTGCTGTGGAACTGGGAAGGCTACACACAGATTGAAGTTAGGCCGGTCCCAGCAGAACCGGACAGTTTTTAATCAGTGTGTACCCAGCTTAAGTTAGATAATTGTCATTTAAATAGATCTCCCAAGCTGAAGATGTGTTCTCAACCATTTGTTTTCAGACCACCATAAAACTTTGGTTTTCCATCATTTGTGACCTCGTGCCTTTACAGGGTTCTAACCCTTCTCTATTTTATCCACAATTGCGTCTCTGCTCTAGGTTTAACTTTACATATACTTTGAGGAAGCCTTAAAGTTCAGTAATAACAGAAAGTTTTATTTTGTAAAAGAAGTTAGATAATATTAGAAACTGATATTTGTCAATACAGTTGAACCTCGGATTACGAGCATGATCCGTTCCAGGAGAATGCTCATAATCCAAAGAACTAGCATATCAAAGCGAGTTTCCCCATTGAAGTCAATGGAAATGAAAATAATTTGTTCCGCATTGACTTCAGTGGGATGCAGAACCGCATGCAGGTCGGAGGCGGGGGGCACCGGAGAGCCTCGGAAACGGCTGGAAAGGCCAGAGGACACGTCAGCTGACCCTGGCAAATGTCGGAAAGACTCGGAAACTGTGTATTTGCGTGTCTTTCCAAGCATTCCAAGGCGCCCTCACACCTCAGGCCAAATGCGGTACTACAGGCCCTATTAGGTTGAATTCTGCTCGTCTTGCGAGACAACACTCTTAAACCGAGTCAGAATTTTTTTTTTTTTAAAGCCTCGCATTACGGTGTGTAGTTACAGACAGAAGAACAGGAAGTGAGGATTTCTCAGAAAAAATAAGGACATTTAAAAGCAAAATGGAAGGATGAGGTAAGTGAAGGAGGACTGCACTAAGGTAAAGGAAGCTATTTAGGGAAAAAAATTACCTTTACAACCCCTTTAAACATGTAGGGTGATTACATCCTTTAACTATAAAAACATTTCAGAGTCTAAGGCCAAAGGATCAACACTTCACTCTGAATATTTTGGCCTAATTATTGCTGCCGGAATAAAAATGGATTTGTGTTTCATTGTATAGTTAATGAATAACATTATGTGCAACTAGTGGTCTTTAATCTTTACATTAAAAGAACATCTGAGTTTAGAAAAGAAGCCCACGATGGGGGCTAGTCTATTTCTAGAGTGATTTTAAGACAGCTGATTTGAAATCTGAGTGCAGAAGAATTTCAGCACTGTGTAAAAGAGGAGCTTGGTCACAGAATCTCCCCTAAGGATTTGCTCCATCATGAATTTTAGTGTCATTGTGAGCCCCAGATTTAGCAGACTGGATATAATGTATTACTGAGACTAGGCGGCAGTAGGAGACAGGGTGGCATAGGAGGCAGGAGGCAAAAGGGAGAGAAAGGAACAAAGTTTACAACTTGGAAAGTTCCCATCTTGGGTGTGGAGTGATGAGGTTCCACCAGCAAACAAAAAAAAAGGAACAGGAAATCACAGGAGGGATAAGAGCAAGGCCACAAAACATACCCACTTATCCAAATTGGGTGCCTAGCATGAAGACCAAAAGAAAAAACAAAGCCAAAATAAAAGACAGAAGATATTATGTCACAAACAGCTCAGCAAGGCAGCTTAATAGAATCTGACAATCTGAGACAATCTGGACAACAAGACATTTTGTATCCTGCACTGATTATGTTAAATGAGGACAAACAGACCATGTATACATAGACTTTCTGGTGTCTTGCTGCACAAACCTCAAGTGTAAGCCAACCACTAAAATTATGATTAATTGGTATTTCTTAGAGGTCAGATGTATTGGCTCTCCTAGGCAATATAGGCATGGCTGTAGGACTTAAAGTGGATGTAAACCCCCCAAATTTATTTTTTTGATGTCACAATGTAGAGAATACAATTTCCTATCATCTGTGCCCAGTCTTGCCAAACAGAGTTAATCCAGCGCTGAGCAATCCTCTTTATTGTTCAGTGAAATAAAACCGACTTCCAGATAAAGACCAAAGTCCTTGCTTGAGTGACAGGTTATTTACATAGCTCGTGCACTAGCTTGCAGACATGCACAGCTTCTTGTCTATGTATATTCTGATGGCCGTTTACACTGAACTGTGGATCACCCCATATTTTGAAAACATTTAATCAAAACACAGGAAAGACAGCCAATCCCGGGAGAGCTGGATGGGAGAGGAGGAGAGGGGAGGGGGATGTGAATTGTGCACTTTACAGAAGCTGTGCATGTCTGCAAGCTAGTGCACGAGATATGTAAATAACCTGTCACTCAAGCAAGGACTTTGGTCTGTATCTGGAAGTCGGTTTTATTTCACTGAACAATAAAAAGAGGATTGCTCAGCGCTGGATTAACTCTGTGTGGCAAGACTGGGCACAGATGATAGGAAATCGTATTCTCTACATTGTGGTTTACATCCACTTTAATGAACCTGTGCCATATTGCTGCTATTGCTAAAGACAAGTTGATCAGGCTTGGTCAAGGTTTTTGGTACTAAGGTGCTGTCTACACATGTAGGTATGTGCCATACATAGCACAATCAAATGTTTGCTAAACCCTGCCGTCCATAAGCTAAACTACATTAGTCCACCCAGGTTCTTACTTCCCTCCAGAGCACTGATTAGGCCTCCCCTGGAGTTTACAATATGTCAATTTAAATTCTCTTTAGCTATAAATGGCTTAATGGGAGCCATGAACTTAGGACATGTATTCTTAACCAGTGCCAGATTTCTAAGGGGTTAAAGCGGCAATTGACCCGGGCCCCCCTGCAAGTGGAAGCCCCAGACCTCCTATAAAAAAATAAATAAATAAAAGACACCTATTTTCCCTCGAAACCTCACTATTGTGTTTTTTGAGGAAATTGTCCCGTTTGCAGTCTTTGCCAAGCTCAAGTCATGTTTCACTCCATCTCAACAGGCATTTTTATTACATGATGAACGGCTTGTTGATTTTCCAGGTGGTAATGTAGCTCTTAGAATATATTTGACCATGATGGTCACTGGATGTTCAGGAGAAAGGTCATTCAGCAGATTAGCACAGATTAAGAAATTATCCGAGAACCACATTGAGCCATGAAAGACCAAGTGCTCTGTGCCTACTGGCTGTCGAGAGCAGTGTCCTCAAGATCAGTGGTCATCAACCCTGTCCTCAGGGCCCACCAATAGGCCAGGTTTGCAAGATAACTGAATACATGACAGGTGATATCATTTGCTGCTCAGTGATTGCAGTATTCTAGTCTGCATCTCCCCAAGGTAATACATAAAACCTGGCCTGTTAGTGGGCCCTGAGGACAGGGTTGATGACCACTGCTCAAGATGATATAGTTTGAGGATTTAGGCAGTCCACAGATTACGTTATTTTCCTGTACTATTGTTTTCTGCCAGCGGGGAACCTTTCTGGTGGGCAGAACACAAGTCGATCGTTGGGTCAGCTTGGGTACAACTAGCCTGCCCATAGATCAATGGGATCTCTGCTGAATCCACAGAGATTTGATCCATCTATGGCCATCTCAAAGTGATTGTTATTTAAAAAACAAACAACAAAACAAGCCTTTACAAAGGCCGTCATACTTACCTGCTCTGTGCATTTGGTTTTTCACAGGGCAGCTCTTCTCAGGTTCCTCTTTGCTGCTCCAGGCCCCTCCCCCCAATTGAGTGCCCCCACAGTCAAAAGCTTCCTATGGGGGCACCCGACACGAATCACAGCTCCGTGTGTCCAATCAGATACGGAGCCCGACCGGCACCTCTCTCCCCTGATTGGCTGACTGACTTTGATTGACAGCCCAGGAGCCAATGGCGCCACTGCTGTGTCTCAGCCAATCAGAAGTGTCCTGGACAGCTTAGACATTCGTGGACATCGCTGGAGAGAGATGGGACTCAGGTATGTATTAGGGGGTGCTGGGGAGGCTGCTACACACAAAAGGTTTTTTATCATAATGCATATGCATTACGATAAAAAACCTTCTGCCTTTACAACTCGTTTAAGCTAAAGATTTTGCAGATAAGTGCAAGAAGAAAGACTTTTTGTAAATATTGTAGTGTGATGCATAACTGTGATGTATGACTTGCCAGTTCCAACTACCTATGTAATGTGTATTCTAACAATTAACAGATTTAAGAAAAAATAAATAAATAAATAAATAGACAAGTGTCTTTTTCGGAACCAAAACTATATTTTTTTTTTGCAAAAAAAATCAGTTCATCATTAATTTCAGTTCACTTTTTTATTTGTCATAAAATGTAATTTCTATGTTGAGCGGCCCCTGAACTTGAAGTTCCCCGGGCCCCCAAGGTCTAAATTTGGCACTGGTTTTAAGATAAAGTCTCAAGTAACTAAGGGACACCGACCCAGTGAAGGATGAATATCATATAGCTGGACAGACTGTAAACAATGGAGATTGGCCACTGCAGCAGAGAAGGGGAGACCTCCAGAGTTCGCTTAGCAGAAACTTAGTTATAAGTAGATCTGTCCCCCTTATACTGATCTCTTTCAAGGGAAATAAGAAATTCTCTCGTCGTCACTACATTTTCACACCCATGTCTTATACTTTTTTTAAAACAAAATATTATTTTGTTTAAAGAGCTTTACTACAGGATCCACCCCTGAATTGCTTTGCAAAGCATTCTGGGTTTTCTAGAGAGTGCATCTGTAGCTTCTGCCTAGATGGTCGTCTTTCTGTAATTGAAATTTCATATTTCAATTTTCAGGGAGAGAGGAGGATAGGAAAAGGAGTTTACTTCTCTGACTAATTCTGATGTGTGCGTGTAATTTAGGTGTCAGCTTTTCAGCTCTAGTCTAGCTTCAGTAAAGCAGTTAAGGTTATCCTGGTGAACATGTAAAAAAGAGCCTAGTGTTCAATGTGCTGGCTGTTATTAGTAAATATGAAAAAAACTATATATCAATATTTCATATTTACCTAATTACCTAATTAAAAAAAGAAAAACAACATTTAAACATTTAACTTTTTTGTCTTGAGCATTGTAAACAGAGAAAATACATAGAAAAACAACAAGCATTTCTTCTGAAGAATAAACCCTAGCCAGTGATTTTTGTGCTGTACAATATTCTTCTCTCAAATGTAAAACATTTGAATGTACATTTTCCTGTAAAGTGCAGTGTGAGCAGAGCAAGGACATAAAACTGAGGTCCATGGAGAGCAACACAACAGGTTTGCTTTAATGATGGCGCCTACAGCTGCTTATGCTTACCCTCCGTTCACTCCCCTGCCATTCTTTTTGGCCATTTGGAGTAAAAGCAAGGTAGATTTGTGTAGGCTCAAAGACACAACTTGGAGCTTACAGAGGCTAAGGGTTTTCTCAGATTCTCTTCGGAAGCAGTATCTACTGACAGCTGAGGGAGGCCCACCTGCCCCTCATCTATCCATTGAATGCATGTGCTCCCACTGTGGAGACGCTCATAAAATCAGTAGTGTTAGGACGGCAAGCATACACCGGGTGCCATGAAGAGGCCTTGCAGCTAACGCATGAATTATCAAATGCGTGCTAATTAAACCCCTGTATTTAACGCAAACTGTTTGACAGGTTAATCTGGTTGGTCAGCAGACTGGTTGGTGAGTTGAGCTATGGAATGTTCTGTTTTTGTCTTTTATGCATTTGCCCTTCCATGTGCTCCTTGCTGTGAAGGCCAGTTATAGGTGTGGCAGGGGCCATTTGTTTGTTACTGGAGTGTGAGAATAACCTGCTGGTAGGAAAAATAGAAAGGGAAAGCACTCACATTGCCACATTTTGTAAATTTAGAAGAGAAACAAGAAGAATGGTGCTTAAAGAGTCGCCATTGGGCCGGACTTTAGAGGCATAGAAAACAATGGAGAGGTAGAAAAATAAAAATGTATTGAAAAAAGTAAATAATATAGTCAAAATTGATAAAAATCATATTAAATTATACAATTTGTATAGTGAGCCCTTTGCCTCAACACGTTTCACCGTTGGGCTTCTTCAGGATCCAGTCAAGGTTCAAAGAAGTAACAAAAAGAGAGAACGAGTCCCACTTAAAGTGGACTTGGCCTCATCTGTAAATACCCAGTGGTCATAGCGTTTAAAGCCAAAAATATCCATTACAGGGAGTGCAGAATTATTATGCAAATGGGTATTTTGACCACATCATCCTCTTTATGCATGTTGTCTTACTCCAAGCTGTATAGGCTCGAAAGCCTACTACCAATTAAGCATATTAGGTGATGTGCATCTCTGTGATGAGAAGGGGTGTGGTCTAATGACATCAACACCCTATATCAGGTGTGCATAATTATTAGGCAACTTCCTTTCCTTTGGCAAAATGGGTCAAAAGAAGGACTTGACAGGCTCAGAAAAGTCAAAAATAGTGAGATATCTTGCAGAGGGATGCAGCACTCTTAAAATTGCAAAGCTTCTGAAGCGTGATCATCGAACAATCAAGCGTTTCATTCAAAATAGTCAACAGGGTCGCAAGAAGCGTGTGGAAAAACCAAGGCGCAAAATAACTGCCCATGAACTGAGAAAAGTCAAGCGTGCAGCTGCCAAGATGCCACTTGCCTCCAGTTTGGCCATATTTCAGAGCTGCAACATCACTGGAGTGCCCAAAAACACAAGGTGTGCAATACTCAGAGACATGGCCAAGGTAAGAAAGGCTGAAAGACGACCACCACTGAACAAGACACACAAGCTGAAACGTCAAGACTGGGCCAAGAAATATCTCAAGAATGATTTTTCTAAGGTTTTATGGACTGATGAAATGAGAGTGAGTCTTGATGGGCCAGATGGATGGGCCCGTGGCTGGATTGGTAAAGGGCAGAGAGCTCCAGTCCGACTCAGACGCCAGCAAGGTGGAGGTGGAGTACTGGTTTGGGCTGGTATCATCAAAGATGAGCTTGTGGGGCCTTTTCGGGTTGAGGATGGAGTCAAACTCAACTCCCAGTCCTACTGCCAGTTTCTGGAAGACACCTTCTTCAAGCAGTGGTACAGGAAGAAGTCTGCATCCTTCAAGAAAAACATGATTTTCATGCAGGACAATGCTCCATCACACGTGTCCAAGTACTCCACAGCGTGGCTGGCAAGAAAGGGTATAAAAGAAGAAAAACTAATGACATGGCCTCCTTGTTCACCTGATCTGAACCCCATTGAGAACCTGTGGTCCATCATCAAATGTGAGATTTACAAGGAGGGAAAACAGTACACCTCTCTGAACAGTGTCTGGGAGGCTGTGGTTGCTGCTGCACGCAATGTTAATGGTGAACAGATCAAAACACTGACAGAATCCATGGATGGCAGGCTTTTGAGTGTCCTTGCAAAGAAAGGTGGCTATATTGGTCACCGATTTGTTTTTGTTTTGTTTTTGAATGTCAGAAATTTATATTTGTGAATGTTGAGATGTTATATTGGTTTCACTGGTAAAAATAAATAATTGAAATGGGTATATATTTATTTTTTGTTAAGTTGCCTAATAATTATGCACAGTAATAGTCACCTGTACACACAGATATCCCCCTAAAATAGCTAAAACTAAAAACAAACTAAAAACTACTTCCAAAAATATTCAGCTTTGATATTAATGAGTTTTTTGGGTTCATTGCGAACATGGTTGTTGTTCAATAATAAAATTAATCCTCAAAAATACAACTTGCCTAATAATTCTGCACTCCCTGTATATGCACAGTGCCAGGCTGTGTCTCAGGGGCATACCCGCACGTCTTATTATGGATATCTTTCCCTTTTGGGTATAGTGTCCACCTGGGCTATACAATACCCCATCAGCATTTAGGAGTTCTCCTTTCTATTTTGTATTTTTGCGGTACGTTCCATTGCTTGATTATATGTGACGTCCACATGCCCCTGCTCAGCAATCTTCTAATCTTGGTGTGATTAGAATTAGCAGTTTTTCCGCAGTCCTTTAGAACTCTCCATATATTGGATATTTTTGGCTTTAAACGCTGTGACCGCTGGATAATTACAGATGAGGCCAAATCCACTATAAGTGAGACTCGTTCTCTCTTTTTGTTACTTCATTGAACCTTGACTGTATCCTAACTGAAGCCCAATGGTGAAATGCGTTGATGCACAAGGGCTCACTGTACAAATTGTATAATATTATATGATTTTTATCAATTTTGAACATTGACGACTATATTATGTACTTTTTTCAATACATTTTTATTTTTCTACCTCTCCATTGTTTTCTATGCCTCTAAAGTCCGGTCCAATGGTGACTCTTTGAGAAACCTGCTGGTGGGATCACCATTAAAGTGATAATAAACCCTTTCAAAAGCCCAATAAAGTGACTAGACTGATGAAACACAGTGATGAAGCAAATTGTCTCACAGAAGTTGTACCCGTTTACAGTGGTGGCTGGTGTTGCAGAAAATTTGGAGGGGGCCCTGCAGGTCCCCACTCACCCTACAAACGGAGCCTTCCATCGGTCACGGCTCCCCTGATACCCGGCACCGGAGCTTCCATGTTAACCCGGTCTTCTTTCCGGGTTCCAAATATTCAGCCTCTTGTCCTGCTAGGACGAGAAGCTGAAAACTGATGGTGAATATTGATTTACTAAAGTCACAAAGTGGGAGGGATTGGGGCACAGTGCTCTGCGCCCTGTGGACAACATAAATCAAGCTAATTGGAGCCTCTGGCTCGAATCTCATGCTTGTAAAAAAAATTACGGACCTAATAGAAACCTATTAGTCCAGCGCCCCACACAGTGCACAGTCACAGAACAATTGATATTTAAAGCGGGGGTTCACCCTAAAAAAAAATTCTAACATTACATCCAGCATACTGAGAGGACT